>NW_010318329.1:71241-116157 GCF_000700745.2 Antrostomus carolinensis | reverse complement strand
GTATTTTGTAGGAATGTGTCAGGTCTGATGAAGTTTTGATGAAATACAAACAGGGTCCTGCTGGAAGTGTACCATGTTCCTGCCAACCCGCTTGCAGGTTGTTGTTGGACCAGAAATTGCTTATTCTTCTTAGGTTCATGTTGGTAGGGCTGCCCCAACCTCCACAGGTCATGACCCTCCCTAGTGCTGGTAGGGCTGGGCTGTGTGGAAATCTTGGCTGAGCAGCTTTAGAGAGTGAGTTTCCAATAATTATTTATTTTTTTTAAATTTCAAAACAATATATCCATTATGACAAAACAACTTTCTAACATGAATTTTCTTTTCCATGGGGCATTTTGATATTTCGACTTTTCCAAAAGTCAGTGTTGCAGTTTATAATTATTTTAAGCAAAGATATTTTCCCATGAAAGGAAAATCTGAACTTAATCTCATATAGTTGATGGCATGGAAATGTTACTGAGATGGCACACATGGATTTTCCAAAATTTCACTTAAGCTCCCCAGATTTTGACACCAACTTGTTATTTGGGACAGGAGGATGTAGTGACATTCCACTGTTTAAGTTAGCAGAATACTTAAAGTCATAGTAGAGAACTCACCTGATATTGCTGTTTACAAGAGTGTTATTTATTATATGGTAGAACTAGTGGAAAATATTTTTTATCATATGTGGTGAAAACAAAATGTAACTGAAGCACATAAACTGTGTGAGTTTATGGAAACACCAAGTTAAACACTGTAAAGACAGATAAGTAAACTGGATTTTAAGAACAAGTATTGTTCTGGGAGTCTGACAGGTTATAGACAACATATAGATAATGCTATTTCATTTGCTGTAAATATGAGGGTCTGTTTTTCTTCCCACCTATACTAATTTTTTACCTTTTTAATTCCTTTTGCTGCAGTGGAGCTACTAGTGATTTATACTAGTGCAAACAAGAGTCAGAACTGGGAGCACTACTTTCAACCCAGCAGTGTCCATTTAACTGTCACAGTGGGTAAAGACAAGAGCTCTCAGAGAAGGTTGTTTATCATTATGGGAAGGGACAATAAAAACCACAGGAGATTTCCCTTCTGGCCTGGGTGGAATTTTAAGGGATGGAAAAGGGTAATTTTTATTCTCTACTTTAATTAGCCAAACCCTTTGATGTTAGTGGTAGATATCAGTATAAATCTCAAGGGCATGAAGTTAATGGAATTACATTAAGGGTAAATTTTCCTCAAGGAGCAATTCGCACACTCCACTTTGCAGTGAAGAGTGCTATAGGTCAACAAGGCTCTGCTAATTATTACAGATCATGTCAAATATGACTACCTAAACCACAGAAATATGCACTGTTTAATTGCACATATATATCCAAAACGACAGTATTATTCTGAATCTTTCCTGTTGAAAAAAACACCAGAACTTTTCACGACTTGACTCCAGCCAGGAGCACTGGTATGTTAGCTGGAGAATTCTGAGTATAAAACAGACTCTTAAGAGTTTAATCCCAATTTTTGTACTTAAAACTTGGACTTTTTGCATTCTCTGTTACTGGGACATTCACACGATCCCTGTTGACTCCTGGGACGCAAAATGTGTATCCTGCGCAGCCAAAGGAGCAAAGCCAGCACTGTCACATAATAAATAAAACTGTGGAAGATCAAATGTTATAACATCCTGAAGGGTGAAGTAAGGGAAGTCAAGCTAAGGAGGAATGTGAATGGCCTGTGAGGCAAGATTAAGGATTTTCAGTTCAGATTGTCACACCATAGGAGTGTGAGGGCATTAGTTCCATCATCTCTGGTGGTAAAACAGAGGTGGTGAGGAACGAGGACATGGAGATCAAGGAGCAGAGCTACCACCAACACTTTCCATGTCTCCAGTGTATAACAGTGGTCATCATTAAAAAGCCAACAGTGATCACATGAGGTTATATGATATTGTTATATCCTCTCTTTTGGGAAGAGAAGCTATTCTGTGGCAAGACTTGGAAATTACTTTTGTTAGAGACGGGTCTCTGTGTTTGGAAATAGTCCACGTCTGTTGGAGAGGCCTGCACTTTGCTCTTATTGATGGTGAAGTTAAGGCAGAAATGAGTTAGAAGGAAAATCGCTTTTTAAAAAAGCAGTGGCAAGAAGAAAAAAGTCTTTATGTATACAGTGGCGCAGTCTGCAATAGCATTAGGTTAAAGACTTCCTATGCTTTACTATCATTAACACATTGTAAACACGTGAAGCTAACTATTCATGAAATAGCATCCATTTCATGGGCCAGATCACTCCCCTCTTGTGGGAAACCACACAGGAAAAGAAGGGGAAGTCTCTGGGGAAAAGGAAAATTTTCAAGATCATTTCTTAAGGCGACATAATATTTCTCTGGCCCATAAACAAACAGCTCACTTGAATCTGAGAATTGCTATACCTGCAAAATTGCTGTAGGGTCCAAAATCCAAAAAAGCCCCATAATTCTACATCACAGTAGTACAGCAGAAGGTAACTCCGGGGTTAGGATGAATCTTGTGCTTCTTGACAGTAAACAACCTGATGCTTTTGCAAGCCTCCCTTTGGGAGAAGTTAAGCAGAAAGTCGTATGGTAGATAATTTATTTGGAAGTGGTGAGGTCTCAGGTAAAGTATTGTGATGATGTCTGGGTTTCAAGGAGGGCACAGGTATGCTGGAGGTAGAGAAAGTTAAACACAGAGAGAGAAGATTTTTAAAATGTGATTTCTGAAGAAAAGTTAAAAAAAAAAAAAAAGAGTTTATTTTCTTCATCAGAGGAAAAAAAATGCAATGTCCTGTCTGTAGTACATGTTTTGGAAAGGAAAGCAATGAATTGTTTTCCACATTCAGACGGAATAGAAGTGGCTTTGCAGCAATGATGAGCAACTCAGTACAACTGTCCATGATTTGTTTAGTAAAGATCCTTTTTCCAGGTTAGTGAATAGACTAGATCATGGGTCAGTGGACAAAGACAGATGTTGAGTAATGCCCAACACTGTGATGGTAATGTCAAGCTGAGGACAGGTACCATCTCACCTCTCTGCCAGCATCTTCAGCTGCGAAACAATGACTGCCATGTTTCTCATTCTGCATTACATTGCATTTCTAGAAACCCAAGTCTAGTCATGACTGCAACTCCTCCATCCTTTCTTGTCCCTATGGCCCAATGTTTGCAGAAAGCATGAAATAGGTACCTTCATTTCTCTGCTGATTTCTGGGGCAGGAGAGTGGGAGGGAAGAGGGATCACCTCCAGCCCTGCATTCTCGCACTCACACGTTGCAAAGGCCATTGACCCAGTCTGGAAGGTGGAGAGGCCGGTGTTGTTGTCAGCCTTTCATTCCAATTAAAGAGGTAATATGTGTATCTGTGTCACTGAGGGACACTCTGGTCCTCTGTAATGTGATATAAGCTTACAGGAATACTAGACTAATTGTCCCAGCGAAGCGCTGAAAAAAATCACGGGGTAGTGAGCACAAATAAAAGATTTCACAGTCTCTTTCAATTAATATTACTTGTATTGCACATGAAATGTATACAGTGCCACATGAAGAAAAACACACACAACTGGTGCGAGCAACAACTTCCAGCTCTGCAAGAAGTGGGAAACACATTTTTTGCTAAAATGGAATTTGACTTAAACTAAAGGCACTTTGGGCAGCTGCTAAATTTTATTCTGAACTGGCATTTGCAGACATCTTATCACATCCAGATTGAGGCAGAAATTGGACAAAGATGTGAATGTCCGTGGGCCATCTGAAAACTATTCCTGTATTCACAGTAGAACTGTTGATATTTGAATTTCCTCTCTCCAGTATGTTGTTTCATCCCTCCACCAGCAGCATTTTTGTTTTCCTGTAGTGAGCCCCTCTTTTGGGCTGCCTGTGCTCAGGCAGCAAGGGCTGAGGTGCGGATGTACCCACTCATTACCTGTTGCCTTCTCCACCATGAGTTTGACAATCTGGGAAAACCAGAATCATGCTCAGTGCAGCAGAAATGTAACCTACAAAACTTGATTAAATGGTTACATGATATATATGTGTATACTTATGTATATGTATAATTTTCTCTTACAGTAGTACTTTTTGGAAAAGAGCTGGCAAAGTACACTTGGGTAGAATAATAATTTCAGCCTTCCTTTGAATTTTGTCTTGTAAAAGTTTTAACAAGCAAGACAGCGCTCTGCTCCATCTAGGCAGAAGCTCTAGGTTGTACTTTTGCTTGTGTCTGGTGGACTCTCAGACTTGAAACCAGACATGCAACTTCTCTGAGATGCAGCTGCTGTGCCAATAAAAGAGACTAGTGAAAGATATCTCCCAAGGGCATTGTAAGGATTAATAAATAGTTGAAAGAGCTTTGAGACACTCAGCTGAAAGGTACTTGATATTGTCAAATAATTGTTATATTTGTTATTCATTGATAAATAGCTATTTGGACTTTTCTTGGGAAAATGTGGACATTTGAAAAGAGGCCAATAATATTCTTTACAGGCAAAGCAATGACCATAAATTTGAACATGCTTTATATAGGTTACATCTGAAGAATGAAAAAATATCTGTAGATTAAATTACTACATTTGTAGAGTATAAAAATAGGCTATACTCATAATCCTCCTTTGAGTAAAGCAGGCAAAAGAAAAAAAACCCCTCCAAAACAGCTGCTACGCAAACTTTCTAGATGCAGAGTTCAATAAAACCTTGATGTATGTAGGATGTATAAGCAGAACTGAGCTTGGATATATTAATCTCCAAAACCCTTTATTTTGCAGCCAAAATATGCCTACATGGAGTAGATTAAAAATATTTATATAAGGCAAAATTCCAAGGCTAGTGAACATCCTGTTGCCAAAGACATTTTGTGGACAACAATATATCATTTTACCACATACAGTAGTTACGGCTTTCACAGTGAAAGAATATGATAACACAGATATATACACATGCAATTCAGAAATTATATTTGTGCCCACAAGTCAACTGAAGTGCCTCATATGGCCATGCAGGAGACCAAATCCTACAAGTGACTGCAGATGCCCTCTTTTCAGGCTGTGAATAATTGTTTGAACTCCAGTGAAAAGTTGTGAAAGTCAAAAATATGTTGTTTCAATGTGATGGATGTCTTTGGTCGCTAGCTGTAGACTCGGATTGAGTTGCCCTGCTGCGTGACAGATTTTCTGAATGAGGCTAGGCAATGCTTTAAGGGACCTTCATACCACCTTTAGAAATATTACTGGCATGACTGGCCAGAGTTCAAGCTTCCTGTGCCCCTCATTGATGGTTCATAGAGACCCATTCAGAAGAACAAAACAAGGAACCCGAGTCCACTGTCCGGAGTCCCATACCTAATAGCAGGCTTTGAATTATTTTTATGCCATGAATGTGCCTGATCTCCTTGAACCCAATGCTGCATCCCAGGGAAATGTGTTCTGCCATTTAATTTCTCACTGTTAGGTAGCCCCACATTTCTTTCAAATCTGCCACAGGCTTATCTTATTTGGTGAACCTCATTCTTGAAAAAAATGAGAGACAGTGATCATCTGTTTTCACTTCAGCTTCTCTGAGGGACAAAACTGTACATACCTTTAAAGATCTTCCCCAGACTTAAGACTTTAAGCCAAATTACTTGTTTCTTCAGTTGAAGTAATTCCACATCCGTAACCATCTTTATCTCCCTTATATCTCTTTTGCTAGGTTGCTATAACCTTTTAGACATGAGGGCATCAGAACACAATATGCAAGCTGCACATGCACCAAAGATTTATGTCACAATATAACAACAGTTTCTGTTTTCTTTCTTTTTCCTTTAAAAAAAAAAAAAATCTACTCTATTTCTTTCCAGAAATGTCTTCTATTTTATATGTTATTTTGGTACAGGCCTCCTATAGGCTCAGTCTCCCTTGGGTGGCTCCTGTCTGTCTTCTTTGGCTATAGGGGGACCTCAGGAAGAGTGTGATCTTAAAGCATACATAATCACACAGAATCACAGAATTGTAGTGGTTGGAAAAGATCTTTAAGATCATTGAGGCCAACCATGAACCTAATACTACCAATTCCACCTCTAAACCATGTCCCTAAGCACCTCGTCTACCTGTCTTTTAAATACCACCAGGGCAGGTGACATACCATAAGCACTCTGAGTTAAATTTCTAAAGTGAGGAGGAATTAATCCATACTTCTGTTTCTCAGTTTGTTGTGTACAAAAACCAAAGGATATGGTGAAAATTAGCCTGAGAGACATACAAAGAGTATTGTAATAGGACCACGTCAAATATGATTACTTACATTAAGTAGCCATGGTTGAATTTAGCTAAATTTAAGAGAGCATGATTATCTCCCATTTGGCACAATTATCCAAGTTTTTTTACCATTTTTATTGAAAAAAGTAGAGGGGAAGTACATGGAAAATGCTAGCATTATATGGAGATGTTAAACGTGCCTCCAGAAACAGGTATCTTGTCTTCCTGCTTAACAAAAAGAAATATGAACCCTGGCCCGTCCCGCGCCCCACCCCCCAAAAAAAACCCAAAAAACCCAAAGACAATAAAATATGTCTTTTCTGGATAACCTTAGGGAAGAATCCAAACAACTGCTTTTACTGTGCATTAAATGTAATAGTTTTCATCCTGGCACATTGTTACTAATGAGAAAGTTAACATCGTTTGGATATTTTCATGGCACATTTTGTAAAACAATGTCTTGGTCTTGCTTTTGATGTTTATTTTGAGTTTTGTGAAGTTATTATAAGTTTATTAAAAGAATGGAAGGAAATTTCACTACTTGGAAATTTTTCCATCTGAAAAGACAATATTTCTTAATTTAAAAAAAAAATAAATTAATCCTCCTTCTCTCATATTTAATTTTGAAAACTTTGGTTAGATAAAATTGAGAAATCATTCAGAACTTGAATTTTGAACTATTTGAAAAATAACTTAAGAAGTAATTTCAATACAAAGAAATGAAAAATTTTTAAATTTTCATTTCAAAGTGTGTACTTTCTTCATATTGTTTAGAATTTTCAATATGAAATTGCAAAAACCAGCTGGTTTTCCAAACATTTGCACTTTGTCAAGATTTATTTGTTGGCTTCTTTTTTTGTTTGTTTGTTTGTTTGTTTGTTTTAAAACTCTTGGGCAAGCAGCTATAATGTGCTCTAATTACAATTCTCCATTGTACAATAATTAGTCCCATTTTTAGCTCTACATACTCTGAACATGGACTTCATCTTAAGGAAACCAAAACTACAAAATTGACCTTATAAAATAAGTATCAGGGACTGTGCTGTTTTGTCACACAGAATAGTAAACAATTTCTGTCCATCAATAGAGTCAAGTATCCAAAAACTATTTAAACTGCTCCATGATACCCATCACTGTCAATTTTTTTAGATGATTACACATTCCAAAACCACTTAATTTACAGTGAAGGAAGACTGAACTCTGCTTTCTATCTTCACCAAGCTTTCAAACAGAAACAAATACACAGACTTCCCAAAACCTAAACCAGAAGTAATAAAGTTCCAAAGAAAAGATGAGAACTCCATTCCAAAATAAAATCTTAGTGCTATTGGCAGCTACTTTCCAGGACATCCTGTTTTGATTTTTCAATTTAATCTATTCTTCTCTTTTTCAGCCTGATCTGAAGCATCTTCATCCTTCCTTGCCTTGCTTAATTCACCTCTCTCTCACCGTTTTCTGTTGTATTTGAAGTGAAATTGTTCTGCCACTGTTTTTCAAAGACTTTCAGTATATTTAACTCAGAAACAAGATGGAAGTGAAGGGGGGACATTTCAGCCAGTGAAGAAGGCCTTTGGATGGTTCAGAGCATTCTGAAACCAATGCCACTGAGGTACCTCCCTCATGTAGGCATACGAGTACCATACTTCTGTTAAAGTGATGTTCTGTTATGTGCTTTAGGCATATGTTTAGGTTTTCACTGCTTCAGGACTCTAAACATAGTGGATTGACACTTAAACATTACCATTTGCTACACAGGCAAGACCTGATCCTGCACACATTTACACATGCTAACTGGTAGTTCTGATAGCCCAAAGTTAAAATAAAATTGCTCAAATGCATAAAGTCCAGAAGAATAGAAACTTAACACAGAATTAAACATAACCTTTCTTTTCTTTTTCATCCAACTCTTTTTTCCTGAGCTACAAATTGTAGCAAATAATTGCTTACTTCTGCAACTCTCAAGACTTTTTCTTCCTCACTATTGTTTGGTAATGACACTTTCCTATAGTAATGGTAAAAATATTTTGAATGCAGTACACAGTAAGGCTGTTGATTGAAAACTATTTCAAGATACTTAGGAATTGCTTTTGGTTTTGTTTTATCTCTCTTTGCACTCTGTATTCTATAAGAAAAATGCTTGGCCTGCTTTTTTTAAAAAAAAATAAAGAAAGCCCATTCTTTTCCAATCTGGCAAATAAAACTTAATAAAATTATATTCTTTGATCTCTACCTAACAAAGAACTGTATATTGTTAAATGAAGTGGAACTGCAGCTACACAGTTTGCTGTGGAAACACACTCCTGGAATCAATTATCTATAGATTTTAGAGGAGAACAAAATTTACAGACTTTTCAAATGGGAACTGATGGTGAGCTGAAGGAAAAACACAGATGTTTTGTAGTGGTGCAATGACAAGAAAGAGATCAATAAAACACTATGAAGGAAAATTTTAAAGGAAATAATGCTTCCATATTTATGTGTAATATTTCATTGGGCACCACTGGAGGAAAGAATTTTATTATTTTTAGAGATAACTCTGTACATCTTTTAAAATAGTTTCTGTGATGAGTTTCTAAATACCATGGAAATTTAATTGTAGTTTTAATATACCTAAGTATTGAGTAACTTTCATATGTATCATGTATTGTTAATAAAGCGGTGATATAATGTCCAGTCACCACACAACAGGAATGAGGTACCATTCTGCTAGAAAATGTACAGCAGCCACCAAGGGTAATGGAAACTGCCGCTTTGCTGTTGCAGCTGCAGCAAGAGCCAGGCCATTTTGCTTTGCTGTACATTTAAAATTTACTAGTTATCATGGTGAAGAAAATCCTTGTAAGTTATTCTAATACACCATCAGCAGATAACTTCTCTGAGCAAATGGTTTATAGAAGAAGATCCAGCTGTGTAACCATTTGATGCCAGACATATTCATATCCACACTAAGGAAACTGTTATCTGAACCTGGAAAATTGGAAATAGGTTTTCACAGGCTTCCTATGCATTCAGTCAAGAAATAAAGAAATAAAGGGTCTCCAAAGAGAGATTCTTATTCAAACTGAGATCAGGCTATGAATTTATGTATTAATTTTCAGGCAGATACTTCAGACGTGCACCTGAGTTAAGTTATCATAAGATTCTTTTGTAGTTAATGGAGACAAATAGGCATAAATAAGGCTTAAATAAGAAAAATAAGTCTGATTTTTAAAGCAACAACTTCAGGATGAGCTGAATGGCAGCTGAGAAGCAGATCTGTCTCTCCACTGATTATAAAGACAGCCTAAATGACTCGCTCAGATGCTAATATTTATGCTGTAGATACCTACACTGGGTCAAACGAGTCTTACAGTGTGCCTCTGCCTGTGATTCAAGCCAGCTGAACAGTAGTCAGCTCCAAATCAGCAGCATTAGTTGTGGTTGCACACTGAATCTGGACCTGATTCACTTTGAGTTGGTATAGGTCTTGGGCAGAGTGAGTTCACAGCTGACTTCAAAAGCCTCCTAGACGCATCCCTGGGCTATATGGGGAGAAAATGGTAACTAAAGCTTAGAGCTTTGATAAATATAACATACATAAATCACATGCTTTTAAAAAAGGAGTAAAGATCTATTTGCTCTTCAGCCTTAGTCTCTAATTTGGTCATTGTGGGTGAATTGTCTTTAGAATTTTAACTTAAAGCGGTACTGCTCTTTGGTAAGGCATCCAGAGTGATAGATGGAGACAAAAAGACTTAGAAAATGGCAGTGAAGGCTTCTACAACTGGCAGAAAAGTAGAAATAGGAGCTGAAGAAGCAGCATTTCTGGTGATACAGTTTATTATGGAGAAAACTAAAACAAATAAAAGATTTTTCAAATAAAGGAGAGCAGATCTTAATTTAGGACTATGAATGAGGAACATGATCCCAGCTGTCTCACTTTGAAGTTTCCGTAGGGAAGTCAAGTGTCTTTGGAGTGTCAAAGATAAAGAGCTTGAAGTAGATGAAATGGAAAATTATGAAGATCTGGCAAAGACACGTTGGGAGCACATTATAAGGAGAATGTAATAGATTTTGAATTGGAAAAAGCTATGGTAACAGCCAAGGTGCTGAAACTTCCCATAACAGCGTGGTTTGCCTGGAAAAGGCCACATCACTGCAGCCCTCTAACATGCAGGCAACAAGCTGGTGAACCCTCATAAATACATGAGGTTTTGTCTTCCCATCCTTTTCTTCTGTTTCTTTTTTTGCAACCTATTAATCTGTACATTTTGTGATAGATAAGTGAAGGTGAAGACCATTTCTATTGATGGATTTGCTGGCCACAGTGCTCTAAACTAAAAATGTAAGTGCTGTCTGCTGCCTTCTGTCATATATTCTCTTGATTTTATTCTAACATCTTTCTCCTTTCATGTAAATATTTCAGACTATTCTTACACATGCAGTTACATTTGACAAAACTACAGGAATACCATGGGGCAGGGACCTATTATAAACAGAAAATACTAAGTACTTCATTCTAGTTGAGATAGCTTTCTTCATATTATGCACACCTCCTGGAATTGGGAAGGTCTAGATCTAGGTGCTACCTTTTCCATAACACCCTGAAATCCAAGAAATAGGAGCCCTGCAGTCATGAACTATTCAGCTTAAAGACAATGAAACTGCAGTTCTGGCAAGTGCTCTGTTGTGATAGTTTCACTGGGCTAGCCCTTGGCTAGCAGCGAACACAGCCGTTCACCCACTTCCCCCCATCCCCAGGGGATAGGGAAGAGGATTGGGGGCAAGGATTAGGAGGCTTGTAGGTTGAAATAAAAACAGTTAAATAATAGAAATAAAAGAAAACTTAAAAAAACCCAAACCTAAACAACTAATATTAAAATAGTAGTGATAATGATAACAGTAATAAAATATGCAAATGAGTGATAATCCAGTGCAACTGGATGTGCTTACCACCCACTGATAAGCCCAGCCCATTCCCGGATAACGATCCCCAAGGAGCAACAATCCCGAACTGAAACCGCAATCCCGGAAGAGTGAGATCCCAAGCGAAAAACCCGTGGGAATCCCCCCCCTTTTTCCAGTCAGCCGCGATAATATACTAAACATGACAGGATATGATATGGAATATTTAATTGGCACATCCAAATGCCAGGTTTGGGTTTTGCTGTTCACTGCGCTTCTCCCTCCCAGTCCTAATGCAGCTGTGAACAGCCAAACACAGTGGCCTTGAGCTCCAGCAGTAACTAATAACATCAGGACTTTTGTCAGTGATGTTCTCATAACAAGTCTGAACTGAAACCAAAACACAGCTCTTCTAACTACTGAGAAGAAAATTAACTCTATCCTAGCAAAACCAGGACATCTGTCCATGACACCATCAAATCATCCTAGACAATCATCATGTTCTCTCCTCTGATGGGTTGTTGCAAAAGTTAGGTGTTACTGTTGAGAACATGAAGAAGAGTCTAGTTTTGCCTGTAGTTGTCCACCAATATAAGCAACTTGTGAGTGACTAAGTGTAATTAAAATTAAGGATTTCTAGTTCTTTCATCTGGTGCAGATGAATTAATGAATTCAGGTGCTGACAAGGCTAGGCAGCTCTAGGAACTAATTTGCTCTCCGGGTTTGAATAAATTTCAGGACGTGGCCTGGGCACCACCCCTGATGAAGTGAAAGCAGCAATTAGCAGGAGTGGAAAAATCAGAATTATGTTTAAAGCCATGGCTCCTGTTTACAGCACAAGCATGTGCCAAGCACAGCTGCACTCAACATTTATCAGCAAAAAAGAGACCTCCAGCTGTCTTGTTGACAGGTACTAACCTTGCATTGCTCTGCCTCAGTAATAGATTGTACTTATGCTCAAAAATAAAGTATCCTCTTATACCTCTGTAATTACCCACCCTTTCTGCCCTTTACTCATCAGTATGTACACACACATTCAGTAATTTAGTGCGCTTGCAACTGTGCAACCAGTAACACTAGATAGCACTGTTTCTTCTAAGATCTTCCTTACAGATCTCTGGTTGAAACTTAATCCTGACCTAATGTTGCCCTCCTCTTCTGGAAGTGGGGTGGTATTTGAAAATATGATGGTACTATGAAAGCCTGTAGAGCCGAGAATGGGGACATTTAAGTTGAAGAGTTTGATCTTTGCACCTGGAGTTAAGCAAAGACATTTTGCATTTAGACAGCAAAGTGGCTTAATTTTCAGAAGGGCAAACTGACCACAAATGTGCTGGGTAATTAACATCCCAACAGTCTATTTAAGTAACTTAATAATGTTATCCCTGATTTACTGAGTAGGCCTCTGGCTCACAAATCAATGGCACAGCCAGAAGGAGATCCCAGAGCATGTAATTCCCCCTCCGGCACTCTCATCATTAAGCAATGAGTCAAGTTTAAACCTCTACAGATATTTTGTGGATAGAACCGGTAACCTCCAGCAGCAGGTGGGGTCAAAACACAGGCATGCCCTCACCAGGGACCTCCTAAGTAATATTAGATCTGCCTGCACCTTCATTCCCAGTGCAACTTCCCAGGTTTTGACTGTCTCACAGAGAGAGTCAAATCCAGCCTCAACCCAGTAGTGGCAGTAATGTGAGCTCCCTCCAGGGCCAAAATTTCTGATCACACACTCAAAAATATCTATGTGAACAATCCCCCTTTAATGTTATTTCTGTATAAATTATGCACTGCTCCTTTCCAGCCAACTTTTTTTTATCAGCAAAAGTTATTTGGTAACGTTTTTGTTTTCATACTGAGTTTTGATTAAAGAGGAGGAAAAAAAAGCCTCATTTCATTTTCACAGTATCTCTCGGCAGAGCAAACACTCCTGTTTCTACTGTGGGATTTTGTTTTTCTCTACAGTATGTCTTGACAAATAGCCCTCTCTGATTACTGTGCTTGCACAAGTTTTCATTATGGTTTTGATAACATGCCACAATCTCTAAGTTTCTGTTTGATATAAGGAGTCTGTCCCTGAACAGCAATCACAAGAGAGTGGGGAATATTGAGTGTTAGAGTTTCCATATTTTATGAGCTGCCAAAATAAATGATTTAGGGCAGGGAAGCCTGTATTAGTAGCAGATCTCCAGCTTCAATAAGGCAACAAACAGTGCTGACGAGTAGGCCAGTTTGTGGGAACTTATTTTTAGGGCTATTGTTACGATTTCAGTCTTTAGGGCCCAGATTCCCAGGTGGTATGAGTTGATCTGGTTGCATTGTCTTCTGTGCAACTGTGAGTTCTCCATTAGTTTATGATTCTCTCCACGATCCACGTCTTTCTAAGCATCTGGTGCTCATGAGGAAAGCTTCCTCCGGACATCTCCAAAAATTTCATCTTACCACTGCCCAAAACGAGCAGCATTTTGATTATTTGCAGTCTTTCTGATCCCCACTATGTTAATTCTATATCTGACTGTAGAAGTTGTATCAGTCAAAGGGGAGTGAAGTTAGTTTTAAACTTTGGCTGGCTGCAAAAGAGGAGCAATACACCAGAGATCAAAGGGAAATATTTTCCAAGGATCTCATCCAAGGGAACTCCTCTTGGATGAAAATATTCCAAGGGCCACACAGACTGAAAAAAGTCTCTCTAGAGGCTAGAACTGCCCATTTTCAGAATCTCTGTGTTAACAACTCTCAATTCCCTGTTTGAGCCAACTCCTCTGGTGGTTCCTATTCCACTATATTGTTTATTATCTGTCTACTTGGGAAATCATATGTAGGTAGTGTTTCCCACCACATTAATTTTATCTTACATGTATCTTAAAAAGTGACACTGCACTGTTTCCTGAATATGAGATACAAGGTTGTGTGAAGTTGAAGTTGTGTTTCTGGGAAGTTACTGATTTCTGAATAAATGTCTTGGTCAAACTTGTCCAATCAATCAGTGGGGTTTCACTAGAAGTGAATTGAATTGAGATGATAGGATGTTATCTCAGCAAGATTATAATTACTTTTTTTTTTTTTCTGTACTTAACAGAGAATTTAAAAGCAACTATAATCAGAGAAGAGTGTAGTCTGTCTGTAGTCATGTCCAAATTCTGTATAACATGGGACTGAGTTAGGATATTGGCTCCTAAATTCCAGATTGTGGACAGACTGTGTACTCCACTACCTTCTTTCACAAGCTGGAGAGTGCCTGAAGGAATTCAGCTTGCTGAATTCATCCCCAGTTAGTCATGGTGATTCCCGTTCTTTGCATACTGGACTGATGAGTAAAGACCTTGCCCAGGAAAATAGCATCCCACAGGCAGCATCCTTTTCATTATTTTACTGAATCTACATCAGATGGATGGAAGGAATGAAGGAAGGAAGGAAGGAAGAAAAGAGAAAGAGTGGGACAGATTTAGATCGTCATTGTCATTGCTATAAAGGATGCAGGATATGACAATCAAGTGAAATTCATTGTCTGCTATATATTGTCTTAAGCAATAAAAGTTTTGCAAGTCACACTATCTTGATGAATAGCTACACACTCCCGTTTAGTCCCGCTCTTTTCAATTTACACTTTCAAAGATCCTTGCCTATTTTAAGAAGTATATTGAGGCCATTTTTACATGGCTTCAAATTCTGAGAGGAATTTTTCTGAACTTTATTTTGACCTTTCTAAGATGTTGAAGGGAAGGAGAGAGGAAGGGAGGAAAGGGGGAGGGTAAGAGAAAAGAGTAAATCACAGAATCAAGGAAACTAGAAGGGATCTCTGGAGGTCATCTGGTACAGTACCTTGGTTAAAGCAGGACTATAACAAGAGCTGATCAGATCAGCTGAGGCTAAGTCTATCTGAATCTTGAAACCCTCCAAGGACAGACCTTCCACCTGAATGTGAGTTCTAGTGTTGCACTACTCTTCTATGGAAGACGTTGCCCTGAGTGTCCAATGTGAACCTCCCAAGCTGCAACACTTTTCTCTTGTCCCTTGCTAAACCATCTGCTACTCCTGAGAGTAGTGTCACCCCATTGCCTTTATAATTATCCTTCAAACAGTTGTAGGCTTTTGTTAAATTACCCCTTTGCCTCCACATCACTGCTGAACGGAAACACAGCTTCCCTCCTTCCTCTGGCCACACTCCTAACGTAACCCATCATGCAGTTTCCTGTACTTGCCATAAGAGCACCCGGTGGCTATTAGTCTAACCGGTGTCCCCTAGATGCCCAAGATCCTTTTCAAAACAGCTGCTGTTCAGACAATTGACTCCCTGACTTGTGTTTACTCTGCTCCAAGTACAAACCTTTGCATTTCTCCTCGCTGAACTTCGTGAGACTTCTGTTAGCCTAATCCTCAAGTTTCTCTAGATTCCTTTGACTTAAAACTCTACTGTTACAGAGTGTATCAAACCCTGCCTTCTCTGTTTAATGAAGTATTGTCCACACGTTTGACAAGGGTGAATTCTGTCTCATTAGCCAGGTCATCGATAAAGATACTGTCAGTCCTAGTATCAGGTCCTGGGCTGCTCTGCTTGCTGCTGGCTGCCAGTTGGATGCTGCGCCAGTAATTAGAATGAGGTGCTTTGGCCAGTTTTCAACCCATCTCGCAGACAGATTGTCCAGTCCAGATTTTCTCAGCCTACACATGAAAATACTGTGGGGGATGGTGTCAACAGGTTTGCAGAAGTCAAAGCATATTACACATTATCTGCACAGACACTCATTTCTTCACCAAAAGCAGTTGGGCTGGTGGAGTGTGATCTGCTGATGTTGACTGTTCGTGGTTACATTCCTGTCCTTCATGCTTGTGGAAGCCGTGGTAATGCGGTGGTGGTGGAGGGGGTGGAAAGCTCCTCTGATGGAATAGGTTTCAGTCAAATGTTTTCCCAAAATGTTTTACCGCTCAGTGCAAATGTTTAAGTACGACTGCGCATTAAACCAGTCTATCTGAATCTATCTGAAGCTGGTTTTGATGATTCCAAATAATTCAGCTCCTAAGACTCTACTTCTCCTTAGCAGAGCTTCATCACTGCTGGAGGTTTGATTCTTCTTGATTTGGAAAGAATATAAGTGCGTAAGGTTATAAGAACATCTATAATTATGTAAACAAAGAATATATTTAGCTAATATAGTTTGTTCTTGGCACCAAATGAAGCTGTCTCTTGGGATACCTGGTCCTTCTTGTACCATACCCTTTTCTTCTATTTGTCCTTTTCTCATGCTCTTTGATAAGGTATTTTAAATATTAATGTTATTAAATATCACTCCTGGACACATTCAGGATGAATAGCTCATTTCATGTCTCCCACAGTTGTTTTTTTTAGGGTTTCCATAAACTCAGCTAGACATCAATGTATCAGTTACATTTGGGCCATATGTTCAAGACTTTCTCTAAAGCAGTAGGACTAGCATGTCATATTTTATGCTGTTCAGTATATTATAATATAATGTAAAAAAAAATATGAAAGTCAAAATTAAAAGGATTTTGGTTTTGGTCAAACTGAAACCTTTCCATTGACCCCAAATTAATTTCATCTTGCAATATCCCTTCAGAGAGTTTTTGAAATTTGCAAGTGGGGAACAAAGCCAAGGTTTTAAATCCTTTGTGAAAAAGATTTTCATTCCCTGCAGAGCTGTAAAATTCAAGTAACAAACATGTACATGTTTTATCCCCTCCTAAATCACATGTCAGCTTCCTGCAGGCAAATGCCAGCAGTTCCTGTCAAAGGTATAAGGTATAAAACTGTTCTGGTAGGAGCTGAGCTTCAGAGACTTCCTGGCTAACGTAGGGATTGTAAAAAAATCCAAAATAGATTGGGAGGGAAGGCTGTACTCATGTGAAACATGGAAGGTCTGCTCCAAGATCAGAGATGATTTTTAAAGGGTCAGGATCTTCAGGTTTGTTAGAATGGCCTTACACTTTTCTTTGGAGAAATACATCTTGAAGAAGAGAGTGTTAGGGTAATAAATATGACTCCAGTTACAGGATTCTTTAGCTGGAGCTTTCAGAAAACTTTGAGAAGTATGTGTCTTCACTGGAGCTCACACAAGAGCTATGAGTGGATAATGGATAAGGTGAGAAACAATCATTTTTCAGGAAAAAAATCCAAACCATTTCAGAGAAGAAACTGAAGACACTGATAATAAATAACTAAATAATATTTGGTTATCTGTGCCAAGCTGTCCGAGAATGTCCCTGGTTCAGATGAGTATAAATCAGAAGTTGTGTAGAATGAGGAGTGTTCACTTTAGAAAGTAGTCCTTAAAAAAGACAGAGACATTCTTAAATTAAGTAAGTGAAGGATGCATTCAGTGTTTCAATCAGTGGTCACAGCAGATACAAACAACAGAAAAATACTACTCTATCTAGTGCATCTTTTGGCCTGTGCTGGATTTTTCTCCGCAGATTAACCTCTTATCATTTTGATTTTTATGAAGGTAAATTTCCAAAAAAGTGTACACAATGATGGATATTATTTCAGAGACGATTCCATAATTAAGTCTATAGAATCTTTTCATCAGTGAGGGTGCTTTGCTGAGCTTAATCCTATAGGCTTGTTTATCCTCTAATGTAGCATCTGCAGTAAATATAAATTGATTTAATCTATTAATTTCAAATCCTATGTAACTGCTTCTTTTTAGCTGCAGACCTGTATTTTCATTCATTTCAGCTGTCATGTACAAACATACAGTGTAGGTACCCAACATCAACTAAGTTACCTAAGTTAGCTGTGGAGCAAGTGCATCCATGAGTGCAGTGGTTGATCTTCCACAAATCCACACCCTGGCTCATCTCACTGCAGCTTACACCAGGGATTTGAGCCCATTTCTGTGAAAAATAAATGGAAGCCACGGAAAGCAAAGGAAGGAATCAAATGCTTGTGTGTACTCCTGCTTAATTCACAATCCTTAAAAACTATTTTAATCAAACTCATATAACTTTCCTCCTAGCCATAGTTTATATTTTATTTAAATTTAATAATAATAATATTTAATAATTGATATTTAATAACAATTAAATAATTATGGGGGATTTTTTATGTACCCCACTATACATATATTTTTGCTGGACAGATATTCCCTTTCTTCAACTACATTCTGGCAAAATTCCGTAGACTTTGTGTCCACAGCATAGGGGACTGTAAGCCTGATTAACCTCTAGCTCTTGCTAGCTTGCTGCTACTTGGCAGTGCAATGCTGATAATCATTCACATGAGGTTGAGGAGGCCGAGACAAGTAGTTCCTGGAATTGCATTAGTGAAACAACTTTTTCCAGCATTACTGTATTATTAATAAGAGCAGCAAAAATGAATACTATCTGCAGAGTTGCAAAAGGATGGTTCTCAGTACTAAATCAATAATAATAGCAATGGTTTAATGGTAATAAAATGGCAGATACAATTAACTGTTGATAAATGCACCATCATACATCTATGGAAAGCAACCTTGATAAAACCTATAATATTATCTAATAATACTTCCCCACCTGCAGTACAAGTTTAGGTTTTTCTGTCTTTCTCTTAAGGCCAGTAACTTTCTTGTAATTTGGCAATTTTAAAATAAAGACAAAATTACATTAAATCTATTTTGAATAAGAGTTATGGCCTATAGGTGGTCAGGACTATCAGATGGTCAGGCTGTTTAGGAAAATGTTTAGCAATCAGTACATATAAAATTTTTAAAAATGAAGATCAGTGCAGCCAATTAAAATACAAAAGCATCACATTTAAATCCAAAATAATAAATGAAAAAGAGTATTATTTTCCCAACTGAGGGTTTTTTTAACATATTTTACACCCTTACAGTGTTTCTAATACATTTCAGATTCATGTTATATCTAGCGTGCATTATCTTTCCCAGGTTTCTGTCAGAATTATTGAATTCTTGTTTAATTATCAATATTTGTATGATTTTCTTCCCTGTGTACTTTTTTTTTTTTTTTTTTTTTTTTTTTTTTAGCTATTAGTTTTTAGTTATTCCTTGTCTTTTATTCTATCATTTCTCTCTAATCATTCCCTGTCCTTAAAAAAAATTACAAATCTTCCCAACTAGCCTCTGGAGTGCATACTCATTTTAACAATGTGAGAAATCCCATTGATGTTTAAGGAGTGTCTTACGTGTTCAAAGTGGGGCACACACTTAAATATGGTGCTGAACCAGTGTTTTAGTGCTAAGCTCTAGACAAATCTCTTCTCCTAGGAACCTGCTGTGCTGGTAAAAGACATTTCCGCCATCAGCTCTCCTGAGCCTCCTTTCTTGGCTCTATCCAGGAGGCTCCCACCTCTGCAGCTTTGCTGGAAGAGCTGATGCTCCTGTCCCGACATCAGGCAGCACCTGCGGGGACAGTTCAGCCCAACACCACAAACTGCTGAAGCTGATGGTGGCAGTCACCTCCACCAGCCCCACTGCCTCAGGAAGGGGCTACCTGCCATGGCCTGGCTGCATTTCCTCAGGCACTAATGTGGACATGAAACTGGGAAAAGACCTGACACTTACAGAGCTTAATATAAAAGTGATTTAAGGTGCAGTGTGTAGCATGCCAGGAAACACTTCATTATGATTGTAGGTGTTACCCAAAAAGCACTAGTATGTTTAGCATTTTAGATTTTCTACCCTATAACACATGACACAAGGTTTATGCTGCACATGCTTATGTCAGAAAAGGTGTTATAAGTAGAAAAATGGGGAAGAAGTTAAAAAGAACAGAGTGCTCAGTGCACTCCATTTCATAAATAGCTTCTCCAAAGTAATCTTTTCAGAAGATGAATCAGAAAAAGACTATTTACTTTTCCATGAGCCAACAGAGCACAAGTGATTCACTCGACATGACTGAAACATTAGACATCTGTAGGATGGTCAGCAAACATCCTGCTCCTATATATTCAGTATCACATGGCCATTGGTAGAATCAAAATTGAAAAGTAAAGTTTGTTTATTCTGGGGACAACTCACTGTATTTTTTCTAACAGTTCTTCCTACTGTAAGCTAACCTGCATTCATTCAGGGCCAGGCACATCACTGTAAATTATGTCCCACAAAGCAAGAGATGGAACAAATTAATATGGAAAGGTTTTATTTTTAAACCAACAATGAATGGCCACAATCAACAACAAAAAGATCTCATTATAAACTGGAATGATAAGTTACACACACACAGGATCCCCTTCCAAGAAAGGAAGGTCAAATAGTTAAAGGAATTTTGAAACTTAGACTGTGATCTATGTGATTACTCAATATTTCTCTCATCAGTTGTTATAAACGTATAAGGATGAAAAGCTCATTTAAGGCAGGAAGCGTAGCCTGCTGGAAATGGCACAGCATTTGAGTTTAGAAGCAGTGCTGTCTAAATAACTAATCTTTCCACTCTTTCGCTAAAGGAAGAAAAAAATTGCTTCAGGTCAGTGCAAAATGACTTTTTTGTTGTTTTTGCCAAAATGAAAATGAAAGAAAAGATATTTCAGTTCTGATCAAATTAAACACACTGCTTGACTTAAAATACTTCATTTATCTAATAATTTCTTTTTTTTCTTCATTTCCATTTTACATTAGATTCAGGTAAGTTTACTCTCAAAATGTGTCAAAGTGAAAAATCTGAACTTTTTTTTTTCCTAAAAAGAGGTGAAAATAATTCTTATCTCAACCAAAGGCTTTATTTGTGATTTGCATCAATTGTTAGCCTTATACGGCAGCTTCCCTACATCAGGAAAGTCTTTTAAAACCTCTTGATGTCCTAGGGACGTAGCAAAATTGAAATCTAATGACCAGGGTAAATAGTCTAACATTTGAAAGAAACAAGGAATGAGGCAGATATGCATAACTGGTAATTAATAAGCAGACCCAATGTCCTGGTTTTGCTAGGATAGAGTTAATTTTCTTTTTAGTAATTAGAATAGCTGTGTTTTAGTTTCAGTGTTTCAGTTCAGACTTATTATGAGAAGAACGTTGATAACAGTTCAATTAGTTTTCTAAACAACCTGTCAATGTGGTTTAAATTGTGAATCCTCCAAACAGTCACCAACCTTATGATGTCTGGAGTGTACTGCAGTCAGTGGCAATAGGCCACATTTGTAACTGTGGCGGATGAATCTCCACTTCTTTTTAGATCTACCTCTGTGAAAGGAGCTCCTTGAATACGTGTGATTTCACCCCTGCCTTTCTGCCATTTTCATGATGAAAAGAATTTGCAAATACAAGGAATGTGTCTGGAAAACAGGCAAACCTGCGCTGCCAACATGGTACTAATTTGTTTTCAATCTAGTGGCAAATTATTCTCTTCTAAAAAAGAGGGAAGGGGGAACATTTCTCTCAGAGAGAAGGCAAAAAAAAGAGAATTAATAAATATTTCACAGAAGGTGAACTTAGAGGTCCTGACACAAATCCTGAACAAATTACATGGAAGCAGAACCAGCTGGTGGGAGGATATCTCTGCAGTAAGCACACCGCCTTGACCCAGCCTGCCAGCACTCTTCACTTCCCAGCTTTACTGTTTCTAAACACCTTGGCAAAGAAATAGGCAAAACGTGTTGCATTTATTCCAGAAAAGCAAGAGGACATCCAGGTTTTTTTATGAGAGAACCTGAAAAGGACCCTGGGGTTTCCACGCCAGGTTGCTGTGTGCTCTGAAAAGCTCAGCAAAGGCAGTTTGCTAAAGGGAAGCTTAGGAGAGAGTGAGGAAGGCAGAGTGGTCTCGTAAGAAATGTAGGTTATGATGTAAAGCTCACAAATACAGGAACACCAGTGATATGGGCAGAGCTCACACATCTTATTATCTGCTACACCATTAGTGTACAGTGATTCTGTGCATGCTGGAATGTGGTATGGGGAGAATTTGCCTTTATTTTTTGTTATTTTGGTTTTGTTTTGCTTTCAATTCACTATCTCAGATTATCTGTAGGAGGCATCCTGGCTACCATCTCCCTCTGAGAGAGAGAGACCTTTTCCAGAGGGGTCTCCAAAGGCATGTACCCCTGCAGGTGCAGCTCTGGGGAGATGTCTTGCAGTGACACGAGTGGCTAAAGCTGCATGTATCCCATTACTCCTTTACTCCATTCTCTGTGGCCAGCTTCTGAGCCATTAAGATTTTTTCTCCATCTGTTAGGTGTTGCCTATGTAATTTTTGGAAGGATGTGTTTGCATTTGCTCATATAACATCAGCATGACTGATCCCTAGCTTGGATGGAGCTCAGATCCTACCAAAACCTAAATATTAGGTAATGATTTTTACTTTATATAGAACATAGAATGTAAATGAAGTGAAAGAAAGAGTGAGAGAGAAGGGGGAAGGTTGCAATAGTGGAAGGATCTTTACTGTAGCAGCCTGTGCAGTAACTGAAATCTGGAACTGCATCAATACTATTTTTTACAAGTTTAAGTATTGAGTAATTAAGCATTCTTGAGAACTTTGGGTTCAGAATGGATGGTTTTCTGGGAAAGATGCAGTAGTTCATCCAGAAACTGCTGCCTCACTGCAGGACTCCTCTGCCAAGATGCTGTGACCTGCCATCTGCGGAAAGCCAGATTAAATCCTCAAAATGGTCCCTCATGTTCTTCAAACCTATTGGCTGAATTCTCCGGCTCCATTTGCAAACAGTTAATGGGTAGTTAGTAAATTTTTCACAGGGTGTTAATAAAAGGCTAATCAGTCCTTACAGTAACAGTACAATGCTGTAACAGCTTCTATTGATGCACTCTCTCTAATGCAACTTGTAAATTCTTTGTTAAAGGAGTCTTAATGTAAAGTGTTACAATGACAATAATAATCCAAATGTGCAACCAATTCTCCCTCCTGCGCTGCCAGCGATGCTGATAATGAGCTAACAGAAGTGCTGCTGATCACTGCAATGAAACCTGCAGGGAGCAAAACCCTAAAGGCTCTTACTAGCAACACCAAGACACACTAGTGTTTCTTTCCAAACCAAAATGAATCACCTTTTCTATTTCTGAACTGGAACAACCATTGTTTGCATTGCAATATGTTGTACGGTATGGTACAAAAGTGCTACCAGTGCTATTACTCAGCTCTGAGTATTCTTCTGAGTTTTATGCAGGCAGTTCACTTTTTTTTTTTCTTTTTTTAAGAAAAAGGGAAATAGTGGTTTAAGGACTTCAAGTACAGCAGCCTGGCTTGCTGTTGTATTTTCTGGGCAGATAAAATGCATTGGAAGACTTGTGTATTGACAGCACTGGAAAATAAAATCCTGTGTGACAGGTAAAGCAATGATATTGCAAAAGTCTCACTGGCAACCTGATCCCTACTTTGGTGTAACTCTTTCGTAAAGAGAAAAGGAGAGTTTTATTCAGTGTTTGACTATATGTTGAGGCAGCAGACAAGAAAATCAAGTAGGATTGAGAGGGTTGAGAAGTCTTAGATTTTCTTTTTTATATATATTAATGATGTAAAATGTCAGTTTGGAGTTTGCTCATTCCATAAAGGCAGTGACACAGAGGTAATTCAAATCCTTATTTTCTATAAATTTAGACTCAGAATAAAGACACAAGGTAAAAGCTGTTGAAATGGCTTCACATACAGCATGTTTTCTTCAGAAAACCAGAAGCCATGTCCAGCGCAGTACTGCATGGTCACAGTTCCCCTTGGCTTTCTTGGAAGCTGTTAATTGCCCAACACCTCTGAAAATCAGGTCTGAACTGTCTCGGGCTGGGATCCAACAGATGAATAAATAGATACAGTTCCAAATGCAAGGGAGTTGTGAAAACCTTGGGCTCTGAAAGTGAAAATCACAGTAGCTTGTCCCCATGCCTCTGTTGCACACCTTAAAAACAAACCACGTAAAGTTTAAAAACAATGATGGGGGCAGGGGGAGCCCTTGCTGCTGGCATTTTAGGTGCTGTTGAAACAGGGCCAACAGAGCAGCACAGGAGATCTTCAAGAAGCCAAAGTGTTATTAATTACTATTATATTTATGTGCTAATGCTGGTAATCTTAAGTAACTGTTTGTGAGAATGTTTCAGCCTGGCTGAATCCAGAAGTATTGTGTAGATGCAGTAACTGTCAAGAATATGAGCTGTGGAGCAACAAAAGCCACCTGCATTGCTCATGAAGGTCTGGAACCAAAGTACCGGAAAGACAGGGTTATATGCCAAGAAAAGAAAAATCCATTTTGTATGTTCTACATATGGACCGAGGCATGAGGCCCATAAAGATGAAAAGCTGCCGCTAATTTTAGTGGGATGTTTCTATGACTAATGGGCCATGTCAGTTATAGGTCCTCTGGATATGCCACAGTGCCTGCTTGGAACTGAAGAAGAAATGTTTGATTCCCAGATGGACACTCTGGAAAACTGACATTCCCATGAGCAATCATGTACCTTTAAAACGATGCTGTAGCAATGGTGATGAAAATAAAATACAGTCAGATCCTGCGCTTTCATGGCTGGAGGCAGCAATCAGTGAATCGTCACATTGCCAGAGCTGACTTCATTTGCACTTTGGCAAATCTGTGCAGCAAATCTGAAATCCAGGTATTATTATTTTCAGTCAAAATTCCAGCAACTGACATCTTTTGCTACTTTTCAAGTAGCCCCTAGTGACTCGCCAGTGCTAAAGGACTTTGCCATATTTGCAGGAGCACAGCCACTAAAAATAGTCAAGCATGTGCCTACAAGATGGCTTAGTCTGCGCAGGGTTATAAAACACACACTGGACATGTGATTTGCTTTGCTGTCGTATTTTCTGAGTTGTGAGCAGCAGGCTGCCAAAATAGAACTCGTTTGGTGATTTCTTCAGAGCCATAAGCTTAAAACTGGTTTTTCTGTTCTTAATTTATGTCATGGAGTCTCAACAGCAATTTAATTTGAAGCCTCAGAGTGGGGGAAAGCCAGCTACTGATGTCTGCAGGCTGGTTGAATGCGTGCTGGCAGAGGACTGGAGTCAGAAGCCGCGCTGGTAACTGCTTCAAAGAAGTGGCTGCTCAATCCTCAGACAGTCTGATCGTTTTCTTTCAGCAGGTGACATAAGAACCGGAGCAGAAGTCTAGAAATGCAAATGGGAGAATCTGGATACTGTACCTGAGAGTTACGTGGCCGACTTAGTATAAATAAACAACATAATACATACTACTGTGGTGGTTGAAAATGCAACAAAAACATTTTAGCCTCCAGAGAAACAGTTCATTTCTTTTGAGATTTATATCTGAAAATGTAGAAAGGAGCTCAAGCACTTCGACCTTTGGAAAATTTAAAGGAAACCTTTACTTTGAAAGCATGTTGCTGTTAAAAATGATTTAGTAATTTTTTTCCTTCTTTCCTCTGTACTCCTCATTCTGGTTAAGACGGTATGCAGCAGTGTTTTCTTCAACATACCGAACCATGACCAGAAGGAGAAAATATCCAAAGATTTCCCAACAAAAGATGCTGTCACAAGATATGCAATCTAATGTCACAGATCCACTCATAAGCTTCTAAAATCTCAGATGTATCTCCAAACAGTATTAAACTTTCTAATCTTCTGACTGTTCTCCAATCTTTATCCACTTAAATGGAAGCAATTTTTTTCCCCATATACATATATATATATATAGCTTGGAAATAGCTGGTTCCAAATCCACAAAAGTTCATAAATCTATTGACAAGGGAGCACTGAGATAATGTGGCCCGTCTGTTGAGAGGCAGCAGATTTCAGGCCTTATACATCATTTCTTACATAGAAGAAATTAGCAAGGCACATCAGGGTTTATTTTTAATGTTGTTTGTTGAATTTTACCATATAAATCAGTCTTGACAGGAACTTGTCACAAATAGCACTGCCACAAATCTTGGCTGTTGAGAATTTCAACCCAAACATCAATGTGAGGCTCCTAGGACCAAAAAAAAAAAAAAAAAAAGAAAGAAAGAAAACAACCCCCAAAATCAAGAAACTCAAATCCTATATGCTAAATATGATTAATGTACTTAAGACTGAAATTGATCTCTCTGCTGTTTGCAAGAGCTCCTGATGGCAGACCCTCAGCACGCTGCAGCAGCAGCTCTCACAGTGCCACCTGGTGATGGCTGCTGCGCCTCTGCCACCGCCACCGTGGGCACAACCCCCTGGAGAAACATCACCACTAGTGCTCAGCAGGAGCAAATAAAGCCTTGTCTTATTGTGGAAGTCAAGAACCTCTACCAATAAGTGACAGCTGATGATCATTACATTGTTGAGCACAGGGGAGCATCTGAAAGTTTCCTAGTTATGGTTAGTTGTGAATTAGCTTACTTTTCCTCTTTATTTTTATTCTGGTTCTTTTCTTCCCTCCCATTTCATGAAACTTCCTAACAGTTCCAGAAATTCCTCAAAATGGCTTTTCCACAACAAAAACCTTTATTCTTTATGCAAACATGTCAGCACACCACAGTGTATTCTATATGCATTTTTAATGCCTGAGGTTTTGAAAAAAAAAACACAAAAACCCCAACAAAACAAAAACCAGTAAGTAGAAAGAGGTATTATTGTGACTTTGTAAAGAAATCCAAGCTCATTTCTTAATTTGCATTTCCTAATTTGGCTAGAACGAATCTCTCCTAATTTCCTGTTTACAGTGTAGGCACCTACATCTCAGCTAGTCATCTGGGTCTCCTTTACAGCCAACAGAGATAAAATAGGTGCATTTACAATGGGAACAGTCCAACCCATTTTTAGTTCTACTTGTCAAATGAGCCACATGGTACCCCAGATAGAAGTACCTCCTTCCACCCATTGGGCAGGAAGGGAGCATAGGGCAACCAGCTCTGCTGCAACCTTCAGATCACACACAGATGGCTGCCCGGAGCCTGACACATGTCATTGCCTTGCACCTCCTGAGCTAAGGTGACATGGGAGATGGTTCTGGGAACCTCCACTTTAGTGTCTACTAGCAAGACTTTGCTCTTGCCGCAGTTTCCTACTCTGTGATTCCCCCCCCCCCCCCCCCCATGTATCAAGGGCATGAAGTGCAGACAATTCTTTATTTTGAAAACAGATGCAGGAAAATCTAAGGAACTACTGCCCAAATCCTAAAGTCTGCTCACAGCTATTGATTTAATTCCTGTTTGCAGCATCTACATATGTGAGCAGCTATAAGGTACTGGTGATTCAGCCAACCATCTTTTCAGCGTAGAATCATAGAAACATAGAACGGTTTGGGTCAAAAGGGATCTTAAAGATCATCTAGTTCCAGCCCCCCTGCCCTGAGCAGGGACACCTTCCACTAGACCAGGTTGCTCAAAGCCTTCCCAACCTGGCCTTGAATGCTTATAGGAAGGGGGCGTCCACAACTTCGTTGAGCAACCTGTTCCAGTGTCTCACCATCCTCACAACCATGCTGTGAAAGGACAAGAATGATATCATGGTAACTACTTGTTTCTATTTCTTATTTACTCATGTGCCTGACCCATGGGGTCTCTTCCTCCCACTATATCCAATTTATGTGCACGTAACTTATTCATGAAAACCCAAAGTGTATCATTTGCTGCCAGTCAGCCTACATTGAAAAAATACAAAAAGCAGACTATATTATATTGTAGGAAGTGTGATATCAAAAATACGTGTGTAAGCAAGGGCTCACCTCATAACTCATGTGTGAGGGAATGAATATGACATAGCTAAGAGTTTTCATTGTTAATTTTTTTTAAGAAGATTTTAATTGTTAACAGGCAGGAGCTGTGGCTATGTGTGGTCCCTCTCCCATCTTCCACTCTTGGCAGTTGGAGGGTGTTGGTGAGGAATGTTGAGTTTGAGCAGACCTTGATGCACTCCAATCACCCACACACACAATCACAGAGATGGAGCTGTTAAGCTAGAATTGCCCCCTCCAAACCCAGCTGCAACCACAGAACTGACATCTCTCAAGTCAGCATCCCTCCCTGTGACTCCTCAGAGCCAACAATTAATGTCTGATTTGACCAGAGCCCACTCCTCTGCTGCATTATGGCAAGTCTTGTGGCTTATCAGCTGCAAACCTGGTCCCACTGCTGTCAGCCAGGGAGTTGCCCACGTTGTTTCTGATGAATAGGATTGGAACAGACGTGGTTGATTAAAGAAGCCTGTTCCAATTCTGTTCTAAGTGTCTTGTACAGTGAGTTTCCCAATTAAACTTGGGCATTGTAATGCACTATAGGCATTGTAATTGGAGTTACAGATGTTTCTGACTTTCAGAAAAGATTTCCTTATGTGTTGTAATGTTGCATACTCAATGTGAAAAACAAACCCTTTACTGATGGTTTGTTTTGGCTTTTTTTTTTTTTTTTGTGCATGGGGGCAGAAATGTCCTTCAGTTTCAGCTTAAGACTTTCTTATGTATGTGTTTTGCTTTAAGTTCAAAACTTTTTTTTTTTTTTGGGGGGGGGGGGGGGATTTTTTTTTTGGGGGGGGGATTGTTTGTTTTTAAGGAAAAGAAAGAAGATATTTTTTCCAGCCACTCTGATAAGGCATCATAAGCCAGCGGTGATGGCTGAGAATTTTAACAGTATTTTCCTGCCTGTAGATAAAGTTATAATGAGGTTTCCTCTTCAGTGGCTACTTCTGACTACTGGAGAGTCCAGTTAACTCTTACCTCACCAATAAGTGTATGAATAGCTGGCATAGCAGTGACTACCACACTGAAACACATTTATGAACACAATCCTGGTTCTTGTGGTTTTACGGTTTTCAGCAATGTGCCGGCTGAATTCTTCTATATTTTTGTAAATTATACTTTAAAAAATTAGCAAAATACTTTTATTTCTTAGTGTCAAAAAGATATAATAATCAAAATGAAATCTGATGTGATGTGGCACTACGAAACCAGTCTTGCAGAAAATTGATTCCAGCAAGCAGTAGTTCTGGGAATGGTTTCCACCTACCCTTCCATTCTCCAGCTCATGTCAAAGCCTTTTGAAGATTTAAATGGAAAAATTATCAAACATAGCAATTCTTTTCCTCTTCTCTTCTCTGCTCTCATCTTTTTTCCTTTAAATGAAATTAAATGCATCATTGACAAGAAAAACACAAGGTGAAGAAATGCAAGAGAAACAAGATTTGGTTTCCCTGTTGTGCAGATGAAACAATATACCTGCACACACAACAACTTTAAGGTTGTATTTATCAACTTTTTGATTTTTAACAAAATGGCTTATAAACAAAAGAAACAAGATGCCTTTGAGATTTTCATGAAAACACAAAAAATCTTCCCCTTTTCAGTTTTTGCTCATGTGAGTGGCAGATACATTAAAAATTCTTAACAGTTTTTGTCTGCCTGTAGGCCACGCACTTGCTTTTGCAGCATGGGACTTTCCTGAATTAAAAGGAAGAAAGAAAAAAGTAGCAACAAGGAGAGATGAACAAGTTGACTGCATACCTGGATAATTCTGACAGCCAGCTTCCAGGAAATCCAGAAATAGGATGTGACAAATGCTTTGCATGGATTGCAGTGACTGAGACAGCATTGTGTCAGGAGCATGATGTTCCTAGCATGGGAGATGGATTATAGAGATACCATTGTTGGGAACCAGGTGAATAGCTTTTTCCACCTTGATAGCAAAGCCTCCATTTAGATAATATTTTTCCATGGTCTGTGTTTTTTTAGGACCTAAAAGAAGAGCCTGAGGGAGAACAAATGCCTCTTGAAAGGCTGCAGATGTGTAGTAACCAAAGATATAACTGCATTAAGCTGAGATTCTTCCTTTACTAAAGACAGAAGAAAGGCAAAGCTGAGTGAAGGGAGAGTTTATACATTCTTCCTGGAGTTAGTTGTGTTTATAAGAGAGAGGCAGTGCTTTACAGAGTGTGAATCTTGGAGATATTCTGAGAACAGTTATTTTATATGCTGATCCAAATGCCTACAATTATGGTATATACTGTGCATTTCGATTTCATCAGCATTCATAGACCAGCTAGATATCATCCACAGTACTGAAAAAAATGTCTGAGCAGAACCAGGAATGCTTCTCGATGTAGTTCAGAGGTGTTTTGAAAAGGCTGAAGTACTGTCATCTTCTTCAGAGCTGAAATGTCCAGGTGGTGCACTCTGTATATTATGGGCAGAAAGCTCAGGGGGAATAGAGTTACATGTGAGCATTAAAATAATGTTCTTTTCAATGTTACTGAAATAGATTTCCATATCCACTTGAGTGCATTGCCATATATGTGAGAAATGATGTGAGGAAGTCTGAGTGAGCAACTTTTGCCTTATGTTTCAAATCATCTATAGAAGTCCCAATTACATTTGCAATATTTATACTTCATATAATGTTTACTGGGTGCATTAGAAACTTACTTGAGAAAGAAAACATTTGACAATGTGAAAATCAGAAATTTACACAGTTAACTGTGGTAGACCAAGGTTTGGAGGCTTAATATTGTCTGTGTTGTTTGGCCTGAGTTTTGGTTGAGCCACGTTGATACATCGTGTAAAAAAATGAGGCCATTGTAGTCATACATGCAGGCAGATTCCCTTACACATGTTAACAAATAACTCATATTTAGCATATATTTTAGAGAAGTCTGACTACCCCATTATCCTCTGAAAAGTTTCTTGTTCTAAACTCATTAAATTTATACAGTATTGAACCTGTGTGCAATAAAATCAGAACAAGCATGAGTGGCACCAGTACTTGTCAGGCTTTCCCTTTCTACTTCTGCAGTCAATACCTGTGTAAAATGCTGCCTTGCCCCAATGTGAGGACTTCTCTGTGCACCGTAGCAGCAAATAGTGCTGTGATTCAAACATACCAGGTGTTAGTTGTGTGGTCAGACATCGGAACAGGCTGCCCAGGGAAGTGGTGGAGTCACCATCCCTGGAGGTGTTCAAGAAATGTGTAAATGTAGCACTCAGGGGTATGCTCTAGTGGGCATGGTGGTGATGAGTTGATGGCTGAACTGGATGATCTTAGAGGTCTTTTCCAACTTTAATGATTCTGTGATTCTCTGACAGTGACCGAGGTGGCTGAATGCTGTTAACTGTGCCTAGGGTTTTCCTTGGTTTGCAGTCCAGAAGCAAAGGAAACACATAATCCAAGGGGAGGCAAGGCCCTTGCAGACGGCATCTGCTGTAGCAAATAGTGTTCAGCTCACCTTGAAGCTCAGCCGGATTTTGAACCTCTACAATGTTCCTGAGCTACTCAGTGGGAAAAACAGGCACTTGTGGGGTGTGATTCCTCTGCTCTCTTAGGAGTCTACTGAAAAGTGAGCTAGGGTGGGGTCTGACGGTGCCTGTCTGTCCCAATCCACGGCCTGGAGGGACCTGGGGTGCGCCTCTTAGGAACCACACCTGGTGTGGGGCAGGGAGACCTTGGCTTGTGCTCGGGAACCAAGAAGCTGTGGGCTGCTGCCCTGGTGCACCCTGGCCACCTCACTGCCCCCTTCCAGGGTGAGGGGACACTGCCCGCCCGGGCATCTCAGGAGGTGCCCTGCAGCCTCTGCAAAAGCTCAGCGATGGGCTGAAACTCGGCGGGGTTATGGGCAAAAACCGCAGCGGAGTATTAGGAAAACCTCACCGTCAGGGGTTCCGCCGGCCATTTTCCGCGGCCGGTAGGCAGGCGGCGCCATTTAACAGCGGGTGAAGGGGAAGGAGCGACGCGGCCAGCGGAGGCGTGGGGCGGCCCGAGCAGCCGGACTCCTGCTGGGACCCCCGGAGCCCCTCGGGCTCACACGCTTCCCTCACCACCACCAGCTGAAGGGACCAATGTTTCCAAGCTTCAAGGCTGTGGGCACGGAGAAGCCTGAACCCTGCAGCAGCGCTCCGGCTCCTGCCCCGTGTCCCCCGGAACCCCCCACACCGCCGGCTCTGCTCGGCGGGGAAGCACGCGTGGGGCATCTGCTGCTGTCCCCAGCTCGGCAGGAGATAAATAAATAAATAAATAAATAAACAGCAACCTATTGACCATGATTTTTCAGAATTAAGGAAAGACATTAACACAGATCTTACCACCTGGCAAAATGCAGCCAAATAGTCCACGAATGTACTGGGGTGAGATTCTGTCCACTGCAATCCAGGGCTCGATCTGCTCTTCTGCCTCCTGAAAAACTTGTCTCTGCTTCTATAGGTGAATGAATTATCTAGGAAACATTCCTTTTCCTTCTCATTAGAAAAAAAAAAAAAAAAACGACTGGAGTTTTCACTAAAAAGTCACAATCTGTGATCTGGTTAGAAAATTTTGAAAAATATGTTTGAGGACTTTTGTCATTCATATGGCTTTTATATATGTGTTAGGGAAAAAGAGAGGAGAAGAAAAAGAAAAAGGAAAAAGAAAATTGGGGGAAAGAGAAAAAAGAATAAAAATGAAGAGGGGGAGGAGAGGAGAGGAGAGGAGAGGAGAGGAGAGGAGAGGAGAGGAAAAACAGAAGAAGAAAAAGGAAAAGAGAAAAAAAGAAAAGAAAAAAGAAAAAGAAAAAGAAAAAGAAAAAGAAAAAGAAAAAGAAAAACCTCAGGTTTTTCCTGCAAATCTTTCATTTAAAAAGTCAGTTTCAGCTGAAAATGCTTCAGCAGCAGCAGCAGCAACAAAAAAAGTAACTGTAGCAAGTAGTTAAATCACATGCATAAATTTACTCACCTGCATAGCATGATTTCCTTGTTTGCATAAAGTTTATGAACTGCTCATTTGTCAGTAGGATGGATTCCTGATAAAGAACTGAATTATTTCAGTGGAGTAATCCTAGTGCAAATTTGATATAAGATCAGGATAGGTGTCTGGCTTCAGTGACTCCTGATTTACATCATGAGCCAGTGGAACTGAACTCTGACATTTCTTCTTAAGCATGCTTAGTATTAAATGAAACCGGCTTGTTTGACCTAACGTTGTTCACTGTTCCACAGAGATAATATTAAACTCTGCCCTGACACATATGTACATTAACCCAGAAGATCCTAAAAGAAAGCTGAACTGGTGTATGTATCAGCGGGCAGAGTGTATCCCAGCACGTAATAACCAGAAATTTCAATTATATACCTGGCACATGAAGAATTTTAAATCAAAATGATTGCTGAATAAAAGCAAGCACTTTGCTGCTTTTATCACTCAGCCAAGCGAGTTGGAAAGAATGTGTAAACTTTGCCTTTTACCTACTCCATCTGCCTGTGCCTCAAGAGTTGCCTTTGCATAAACCTGACTTGGGTATTTGTTATCGACTCTACAGCTAGACTGTGATGTTTGTTTTCTTTTTAACCACAGCAACCATCGATTCTAATAAGAGCTGGCATTATGTTGAGATTTTGTAAGATAATACTGTTTTTAAGGCTTATGTTTTGGGATGACTGTAAAAACCAGCAAAAGGCTTGTTCTGAAGAAGCTCAGGAAGGTGCAGAGTGCTAAATGGTGTCCGGCACTGAAACTGCTCGCTGGGACACGAGGAGTTCAGGGGGTGCAGGATCCCGTCACTCCTTAGGCTGCCTGGTAGCAAAGCTGCTCTGTGTGAAGGACTCAGGGAGGGGGACTTTTTGCTTAGTGAAGTTTCTCTCTGCCCGATGGATGTCGTTCGGAGCTCCTCGAAGGTTTTTGCGAGGCTATGGGCTTTGCACTGACCCACGGGGGGAGCTGCAGGCGTGGATGGGGCCGGCGGGGAGAGACATCAGCTCCTCACCGGGTAAATCACAGCTCTGCCCAAACAGCCTACGGTGGGAAAACAGTCATCCAAAACCCGACGAGGAGTTGAAGCTCTTTTTCCACCTACAGCTGAGAATGTGTTTGATAAGCGACACCTAAAACATGTTAGGAAGGAGACAGTTTGTTTGCCTGAGTGTGACTTTCTTGGCAGCAGGATTTCTCCCTAATTTATAACCATTATGTAAACTTCTGACTTCCAGATTCACACTGTGAAAATATTCAAGATGAACTAATCAGGGTGGAAATCTGAAATTGTTTCTGCATGGTTTATATCCCCCATCTGGCAGCACAGAACAAACAATACGACCCTGATGGTGTTTACATGAGTTACCTTGTTGGAGGAAATGATTGTACTTAGAAAATTGTCCTTGCTCGAGAAATTTAACAACTTGTTGGCCTAAACAGGGCTTTATATCTTTTTAATCTCTTTTTATTTTTTTCTTGTATTTATTTGAGGAGGGGGAAGTTATTAACTGAATTAGAGCTTTCACACCACATCTGTCTTTTAACTATGAGCTGAACTTAGGTTAAATGTTCAAAAGTTACAGTTGGTCCCTCTGCTTACTTTGTATTGAGATCTGTACTGGTGGCCATCCTCAGAAATTCGCATTATTATTCTTATTACCTATTAAGACCTTCAGTGTGGCTCTTTCCCTCCCCCGCCCCTAAAAACCTTGGCTGTCAGCAGTTTCAGTTGGCTCTAAGTGTAACGTGCACATTCAAAAAGCATAAATGTAATCCATGATTTTCATTTTGCTGCACCATAAGTGGAGTTTCACTATAGGAAACTTTATTACGGCCAGTTTTCATGGTATTTGATTGGATTTGCAGTTCTGTCACTCACCAAGGTTTTCTTTTAGGAAGAGTTGGAGAATAGAACGAATAGCTTGACAAATACTAATAATGACAATAAGACGAATTTGTCTTCAGGAACTCTGGAGTTTTCAGCAACTTTAGAAGAGAAATTTTTTTCAGTCATTGCCTTGCAGTGCAGAATATTTTGCATGTTTGTAGCAGAGTCTGAATCTGCATCCAGAAGTGTTCCAGAAAAAATATAAACACATAACGTTATACTGTGAGAATTCATAACCCTAAAATGTAATTGTTTTTATAAAATTGGGTCATTTAAATAACAGTTATTGCACAGAGTTAACAAGGGGAAGACAATATGTCTTTTTTTTTTTTTTTTAACCTAAAATAAGTGAGGTCTTGTGTAGTGAACCGTTTAAATTTTTTGGCTCAAGCTTGTATTATTCTGTAGTTTTCAGTTGGCCTTCTAGTGATCACTGTGAATTAATGGGATATGACTGTGTCATGTGAGCTTTCCAAAAAAATGATGGAATTATATTAAATTTATTTTACTATGAATTCCATCTATGTTCTCCCAGAAAAATTCCTGGACACAAATAATTTTAAAAACAACAAAACTGGCTTGTCTTTCAGACTGAAGTTTAAAATTATTTTCCAAACACTTAAAATCATAATTAAAAAGTGGGTTTTCTTTCATCTTACTATAATGAGCCAAGATAATGCATACTTTGCACTAAAATTTTGGCAGTTTTTAGCCAGTTATTTTTTAGTCAGAATCAAATTTATATGTTAAATGATTTACATTAAAGTTGTTTTATGTTTCTTAGCTTGAAGGTTTAAGATGATTTGAAGCAAAATAAAGTATCCAATATCCCAAAGTGGCTCTGCGTTAAGACCTGGCTTGTAAATATAGTATATATTTAATTTGGATTATTTTTTCTGTACCTTTTTTTTTTTTTTAATGAACGAAGTGTTCTCTGTTGGAAGGAGCTGCAGCTATGTAAAGCAGTAAAGGAGCAGATCCTACAGCAAAGGAAAATTACCATTGACTCTTAAGGAAACAGAATTAGGGTCTAATTATACAAAGAAAAAGTGGGAGATTTTAGACTTATGAAAGAAAAGCTTATTTCCTGAATATAGTGTAGTGTTAGAGAGATCCTAAGGGTGTTTGAGTATGACAAAGCTTTAGGAACTGGGAAACATGCAAGAACGTTGTGAACATTTCAAAAAACATATCCAGCTAATTTAAAAGATTGAATTACATATTACTTAATAGAATGCAAAGATTTTTTTTTTTTTTTAAAGAAAAAGATTTCTTTTTGGAAGTACTTTTTGCCTTTTTTATAGGTCTAACGTGAAGAATGCAGATTTTTCTTTTTAATAACTTTTTTTTTTTTTCTGACAGCTGAACTGCAATTAATTATGAAAGTTTCAAGGGCTATTTTGAAGCACATAGTTACTAAGTAGATTTTAAATTTGTTGACGTGAATGCTCTTATCATTACTTAGAGGAAACATAAATTTTAGGGGAAAAGAAAACCTGGGGAATGTTGAGTAATAACTAAAATAATATGGCAGGATGAGTGTTAATTTAAAATCCTTTACATGGTGAAAAAAAAAGAAAAAGAAAAAGTGAAGGTAAACTGCTGTTTAACAGCTTCCCAGTGTTATATAAACTTTCAAACAACCATGAAATGTAGGTCTCTGGACATCACTTAAAAGAACCACAAATAAACAGAGGGTCGTACCACACTTCTGTTCCCTAATGTGTAACTAAAAGGTTTAGCTAAGAACAGAAAGTGTCTGAAACTCCTTTTTGTTTATCTACCGCCTTGTGTACCATAAACACAAATAAGCAAAGAGGGGCTGGAGTGGGGAGGTAGGATGCTGGCTGGCTGTGAACAGGGAACAGAGGAGGTAAAAAGCCTGTTAATGTCTCCAGAGGGTCATCTTACCTTTGTGTGTGCAGCAACCTGGGACATTTATGTAGCAAAGAATCACCTACTTAAAAAATAAAGATGCTGCACTTAACACTCCTGTGCCGGAACATCCCTGGGGACTTGTATATCTTTCATGGAAATTTGCTGAAGTGTAACAGTTTAGCAATTACTAGGGACTTAGTATAATGGTGTCCTTTTAACAGAGCAAAACACAAGTGGGGCTATTACACCTAATGCACCTTTGGGCTGCAAGACTGCATCCTCTTCAGACTTACTGTGATCATGACCAGAAATTTGTAGTGGTCCTGAGTCATACAAAATTCCTTCAAAATTGAGGGTGGCCCCATATAAATTCCCCATGGAATTTCCTCATGAGAGGAAGCATCAGTACCTGTGCTGTTACTGGTGCTGTATGGGCCGACCTAGGGAGGAGGGTCTGCTCCTGGGGAGAAACCCAACTCTTGGTGATGGCACAAACCTGCTACCAGAAAAAAAATCATCAGCTCTTACTTAAACTGGTGCAAACTAAGTTATGCAAGTTATCCAGAAATATACCCTGGCAGAAGAACTTTTTTGCTTCAAAGATAATACTTGAAATGATTTTAACCTTTAACACCAAAACAGTATAAAAAAATCAATGTAAATAAAACCTGCAGATGTAATTCTCTTTGGGTCTTACTCCAAAACTATCCTACCTTTCCCACCTCCCACCAAAAAAATAAATTAAAAAAAAAATTCCTTTCTTTTGGGGATTTCATTCTTTCTTTTGGTTTAGCAAAGTGTTTAGACACCACTGCATAAATCCAACAGCCCACTGAATGTAGTATGTTAAGGAGAAAAGTGGGGCCTCTGGTTCAGACACAGTAATTAATACCTATTGGGGTATAGGCTTCCTTGAAGTATTCATTATGTGAAATCAGGTACTTTTCATGTGCAGCAATTAAGTTGATATATATGTGTGTATTATTTATTTATTTGTGTAATGAGTGTGTGATAAATTACCAGTATGTGGACATCTTTTAAAAGCTGTTACTAATCTCAGTGTTGGTCATGTAACCTAAGAAGGAATGAAGACGTAAGCTGTAGTGATGATGGTTATACAATACTGCAGTGAGAGGAGAACATAATACAAATGTCATTACAGCACAGGGCTGCACACAAGCATTTTGACTGCTTGCAGATTTCATTCGGATGATAAAACAAGGTGTGTGTGTGTATTTGTGTGTAGCGAGAATTAATCAAAGGATCCATTTGCTCACTTTGTTCCTGTTTACAGGAACATTTCCCGTCAGGAATTCACTGGTGGCATTTCTGGAGCGATGTGGTAGGTGGGAGACTATGAGAAGGGTTACAAGCTGTAGAATGAAGTCAATAGCATGTGAGCTGCCCAGTAATAATGCAAATTGCAGAAGGAGTATGTACAGAAACAGAAAGGAAAAAAAAAAATATTCCCCATCTGGGCAGTTATTGAACATTTTGGACCGTGGAACACGCAAAATGGGGTGGAGCAGAGATTTTCCTGGCTTGCCTTCCACATCAATCAGTTTGTTGGGAATTGTGCACAGCAAACACAGTTGTGCCACTCTGAAAAAGACAATGGATCAGAGAAACAGCAACAACATTTTTCCAAAATGACGGGTGGTTCTAGGGTCTCATTGGACATACTTTGAAGCTGTCACACTTTCAGGAAGCATTGAAGCCCTATTCTCTGAAACTCAGGCCCTCTCAGTCAACTGAGGGCAAAACACATTGTCTTAGGAGGGCTCTGAGTGAGGGACATGAAAATCCTCATCCAAGATAATTGTGTTCAGGGGATTTCTGCCACTGCAGTAAACAACTCTGGGAATTCAAATTCACTGTTCTTATTATTGATGTAAGTGATTTTCAACCAAAATGAAGACATAACACACTATTGTGAAAGAGCAAAAAAACCCCCTTGAAATTATAGATATCCTCTACAATGAAAAGGATTTCAGGGAATGTGCTGAGCTCACACCTTTCCTGTAAGAAGTAGTAACATATAAAGTCACTTTTAAAGTCATGCACATATTTTTCATATAACATTGAAAGGTTAGACAATACTGGGACTTTATCAGGGAAACATCTTTGTGTTGACTGTTGAATGGGATGTGAAAGACTTAAGGCCCAAAATGGTGCTTTTCACTTCTGAAATGCCCTACAAAGGTTTTATGGGTTCTTAAGACTATAATGGGATTCCATTTTCTTAAAATTCAGGTTATTTTTCTAATTTTTTAAAATAAACCACTGTAAGAAAATTAATGTGTCATTTAGAAGAAAGGAGGAAGAACATATTAGTCCAGGATTAGCACTAGAGGTTGCTGAATGTTTTAGTTGTAGATTTTTTTCAAGGAAAATTAACTTTCATGAACATTTTTTAATTGTCCAAAAAGAAGCCAGGAAATAAATAAAAAAAAAAAAGCTTCTAGATACCAAATTTGGGGGGTTTGGGGTGGTTTTTTTTTCTTTTTTTTGTTTTTTTTTAAAGTCTGCCCTTTTTTTTTTTTTTTTCTTTTTTTTTTTTTTTTTTTCCCCCAAACTGAAAGCAGTCAAACCCCAGTTTTATGTTCAATTGGAAAACTGAGAAAAAAGGATTTAAAAAATGCCAGCAATACATTTAATTGTCACTGGAAGATAAAGGCTTTGAATACTGGAATATTTTTCTTTTTCTTTTCCTTTCCTTTTATATACTTACTTTGTTTTTGTATCTGCCTTTACAAGGCTGTAAATTGTGATTAATCTACCAATCTATCACCAGGGTTGAATTACATTTTGTATTGTGCTGCAAGATTAATTTATTTAATAGTCTTACGTAAGTGCAGTCGAGCTGCGGCATTTTGAGCCTTCTCACACATGGTGGTGTTGAGACTCGGAACTGAATCCCAAACCTTTCAGATTCGTGTTCTGGGCAAGGCTGACAAAGTGCCAGCTCTGGCTGCTGTGGACTGTGCAGCTGAGCTCTGCCAGACATTATTCAGATTAGTCGAGCACAAGATGGACAAGCACACATGTTCTTTCCACATCCATCCTCTCAAGTCCGTGTGTGCAAGAATGCCCCATTCCTAAGAAATTTCATTCTCAAATATTTTCCTGTATGGCTACCCGAAATAGACTTCTCAGCTTGCTATCTTCTTCCTCGTGGTCCAGACACCTTCAGTTCTCCTTTGAGCTTTGAGAATGGCTGGACCAGAAAAAACAACAGCTCCTGTGGTCTTATACTATCCTGCAGTTGTCTTATTCCTCAGAAAGCAAAGGAGCTTAAAACAGTAGATGAACTTGTAAAAGGTTCTTCCCCATCAGTGCAAGAGGAGCCATTAAAGAGACGGAGGTAGGAAGGAATTGAGCACTGAGTACACATTTATCTTCCTATTCCTATGCAAGCAATGAAAAAATCACCATATTGGAACAGAAGAATAAAGTTCTTTCCTCAGGAAGGAATGAAATTCCTCTTTTCATGCAGCAACATGCTCATGCACATCTGACCTTACTTTTTGTAACATAGACATGGATTTTCTCCACATTGTAATATGCATTTCCACAATGATATAGCTGGTTTTGTACATATTCTGTTCTGTATTCTATAACATTGCTGTTGGCATCCTGCCCATGGCAAATGTATTTTTGAACTGCTGGTTTGGGCTGAGCCATTAGGGGGTTTTTTTTTTTTTTTTTTTTTTTTTCCTTTTTTTTTTTTTTCTTCTTCTTCTTCTGATTTGCATCACATGAGCTTTTACTCAGCTAGAAGTCATGGCCTCGGTTTTTCCGTAGCCCTGAAACTCATGAAATGAAAAGCAAAGTAATGAAGTAAAGACAAAAGCAGAGCTTCCAGACTGAGCCAATAGATTTCTGCTTGAAATTCAAGAGCTGCTTAAGACATGAGTTGGATCTTAAAGGTATCCTAATCCAACTTGGAAAGAATCCTAATTTTCCTTAAAGCTCAATTAGCTCCCTAGCAGTGTCACGAGGAGACCATTGTCACCCAAAGCAGTGGGATTTCATTGCCCGGGTTATCTCAGCTGCATCAGTCAACAGCTTTACAATTTTGACATTTGGGAGAAACAGTTGTAAGATTTTAATGAGAACAGACACTTACCACCCCCAAGTAGCTAAATAGCCTAAAAATATCCCTTGTTTTGGTATTTCTAGGTTCCCTGAGGTTAGTGATATGTTTAATTTGCTGTCCATTTGAATACAGGAACTCCCTTGATGGGTTTTTGACAGTGGAGAGTTTTGTTAACAGGAAGGTTCAAGTCAAGTAACATACCCACTCAATCCCTTTCTTTAGCTGTCCTGAACAGTATATTGCTCCCATTTAGTTCATAAAATGAGGGACAACAAAGGTTGTAGAGATCTGACAGGTTCTCTGTTGTTCTTTATTTTCAAAGTAAAACCATCCTTTCCCAATTTTTTTCTAGTAATTTATTCTGCCTCAAAAAAAAAAAGAAGAAAAAAGAAAACATACATTGAAGAACACTCTACAGCTCTTGCTGTTGTGATGTTTTCTTTTTGAGGTTCTCCACTTGAATTTTCCTACATTCTTTCCTTACTGATTATGGCCTTATGCCCCTTGCTTGCTAAAGTGTTCAGAAGCCCATAATGAACTACAATTGGCTGAGTGTGGATGAGTTTATGGTTGAGTACATTAATTTACATTAATTTCTTGCTTTTTCCATGTCAGGAATTGCAGTGGTAGTAGCCATCCTGCTGGAGATGTAATCAAACCTGAGACCAGCAGCTTCTGGGAAGTAAGTGTAGGAGATCTGCGTACCAGCTTTGTTGTAGTAGGTTACACCTTGAGCAGTGTAGAGGAAGGGATGTCATGGAGAAAGAAAATTGCTATTCAGATGTCAAACTTGCTTCCATTGCATGAGATGCATCTTACCTTCTATACAGAAAATGCATAGCTTGCTTTTTTTTTTTTAATTTTTTTCCTCTTGTTCCTGCCTGAGGTGCTGCAGACCCATATTTGCTAGAAACAGTCCAGAGGAATAATTCTGTGGGTTAGTTAAATATCCATGTTTCCTTTGGCAAAAATAAAGCTTACTTCTTCAGTGGAATAAGGTTCCAAGCAAATGCCCTCAGCATTGATGTACAGCTACAGTTTCTGTTGGGGGAGGTTGAACAACAGAGAAAGCAGATGGAGACCAGCCCTCAAGGACACACTAACCTGAGAAGAAATCCATAGAACTGCTCTTACTGTTTTGGAAATGGCTGAAAGGAGGATGTATTTTTATTAGTCCTTTTTGTGGTCTTAGGGCTGCTCTAGGAACATCTGCTGCCCTTGGTATTGCTGGTGATATAGGCAGAGGAGCCCAGCATGGGCATATGGCATATCTACCCAGAGAACAATTTGCACAGAATAGGGAAGACCTGGAAAGAAAAGTTGCCAATAGTCCCTGAACTGAAAGCAAGGTTTAACAGTCTGACAAATGCCATCATGTCTGTGCTGCTTGCTTTCTACAGCAATGCCCAATGCAGTGTGCGTGCACCTCACAGGGGTTTCTGCACTTTGCTCCACTGCCCAGCCAATGTGTGACCTACAGAGAGGGTCTGTATGAGGTTCGGAAACTCTTGAAAGTATCTAGAGTTGAACTGAGATACCTAAAATAATTATGCAGCACTGAAGTATGTTTGTTCAGAAGCCATATGATGACTACAGGTCAACTTATTTACAGTCAGGAGTACACACACAATGTGTTGTTATTCCCAGTGTTACCATTATACCCCAGTCAACTACAAAATATGAAGCTAAAATGGGGGGGAGAACCTTACCTTTCTGGACATTTCTGTTGCTCTTTTGTTTCATGGATTTCCTTTCATTTGGTAGGGTCTCTGAGATGAGGCACCTAGAAATATAGTGTTCCTATGCTGAGATGGCTCAGTGGTACAGGCTGTGTTTATACTAACAAAGCAAACTGTGCCAGTGCCTGTTCTCTGACCATGGGGTCAGCTGGCATTATCTTGACACTTACGTATTATTAAGTTTTCTTTGTTTCCAAAAAAGAGGACTATTTCAAACTGCCTGTTCCGAGCGGTCATTCTCCCATATTAACTTCTGCACTGTGCCAGAGAATTGTTTGGGAAATGCTAGGTGATTTGAACAAAACCATGCTAGGGGCCATTCTTACAATTTAACCATGTAAGTAATTGAGTTGCAGTGCCCAGAATATTCCCTGGCACTGGTTAATTTATTAGCATAAGCATAGTAATAGAAAGGGACTATTGTGTCCATAACTGGCAATATGATGCCTTCTTGCTTGCAAGCCAGAACTTATTTTTGGCAGCCAAATTACTCCACAAACTCATGACTGTTCTGTTCCTGTGTATTAGAATTACATTTGAGATAAAGATTAAAACAAGAGGGCAAATTAACAGGCTGTTTATCCATCTTCAGTGTTCACATATTCTGGGTAAGAAATTAGAGGCTGCCCATTCCATTATTTGAGGTTTGATTTATGTTCTGAAGTTTAGTTGATCTGCACTACTTCATTTTTCATTTTAAAATAGACCCAAGGACCCTGACCCTCTTAAAAAGAAAGAGCATTAGCTTTGTGGTATTGCTGTACAAAAAATAAACAACCAGTTTTATGAGGAAAATGTCTTCGGGATGCATAACTCTCGCATGCCAAAGCCTGAATGTGGGATGCAGTGTGTGACAAAGACCCAAAATGAGGGACACACAAATACTATTCAGCTAGTAAATTTAAAATGTGGTGGGATCCAGTCCTTTAGTATGAATAAGTCTTGCTGTAACCTCAAAATTATGATTCTTTATTTCTGATGTAAATGCTTGTCAACAATAAAAGTGTGGTACAGCTACATTTGTGTGGAAAGAAGGAATCTGAGCTAAAACTGGATGTTGGAAAGGAATGTCTAAATATATGGTATATACCTATTCTGTTCTTGTTATTGTTTGTGAAAGTCTTAGTTTAGAAATGGCAACTGTTTTATTTAACATTATATATTATATATTTTGGACGGACACCTCATTAATATAATCTGGATATCAACCTGGAATCAACCTACCAAAGTGCAAATGAGGGACATGTGGGGCTCTTCAGATTTCCACCAGCTGAGATTTTTTACTTTTATTTTTTTCTTTCTTATTTCTTTTTTTCCTTTTCCTGTTTTTCCTTTTTTTTTTTCCCCCCTTCTTTTTAATACAAGAAAGTGGTTTTAATTCTCAGTAGCAAGATGCAAATAAAAACTGGTAAACAAAATATTTTGTGCAAAGCTTTTTTAACAGTGTGTATTCAATGTCATGAATCCTACTGTACTTAATTGCTTGGCTAAAGCAAGCCAATCAACTGGAATACTTATTTATGTGTCTGAAACCTTGCTGTAAATTGGAACTTGTAAGGAAGGGCTAATGCAGCCTCTGCTGTGAGATAAGAGTGAAAGTGTGGCTGGTCATGTAGCTAACAAGCAATTTCTGTTGCTTTATTTACTAAGTATATGGATATTACAATCCATTAGATGTGATAGTAATGTCCTGCTTCTAATCCAGACAGATTTCATAGTTGAGTAACATCTTTGACTTCAGCAAAATATTTCCTGTATTAATCTGATGCAAATGAGAAGAGAATCAGGCCCCAAATGCTGCAGTTCTAATGAAACTCTTCTCCCTGATCCTGTCTCTGACCTCCCGTACTTTATCTTCCAAAGATCAGCTTTGTGGTGTTAATTATGGGGTAAGTAAGCAGTTACTTCCTAGAGCAAATCAGCAAAAGTCCAGGTTTGCTCTAGAGGTCCCAAAGATCAGAGCTCTGTGTTTCTTCAGGTTTCAATTTACCAGGCTCAAAACACTTAAAAGCACAAGGAGGAGAGGCTGGGGAGTGATCGGTTTACAAGTGACCTGGGAGTTCACAGTCTCCATCCCGTGAAATTACAGCCCATATAATAGGTCTTGTGCAGACAAAACCGCAACAAATTAACTCTAGCATCTTTGTTTGGAGGAGAAAAACACCTCTGCTTTATCAGCAATTCCCAAGTTGTCCTTCACTGTAGTGCCAAACTCTTTTTCCAGGAGGAATGTTTTGGACATGACACACACTTCGCTATTCTGCCAAGCAGGCGTATAGCATTTAGCAGTAGTATGACTAGGTTTGAGTCCAAACAAATACTCCAGCCCTTCAAACACTAACATGCACCACGGACTTCTGTCACGTGTGTAGTAACACTTATTCTCATCACTCTGTCTGTTAACAGTCAAATTAATTCCTACTAAGTTTTCATGGTTCCAAAATTCTTCTGTGACCAATATTAATTTAATGGCATGTAGAAGTGTTTGAAAGACTTAGTATAGAGCAAGCAGTGTGTTTTGTCATTGCATCTCATCTAATGTGCTGGATACCATCTTATAGGTGGGTCTGGGAATGTATATGTGTCTATATTCTATTGACCTCCACCAAAACTATGAGCATAATGAGTGACTGTATCTAGTGGAAATTAACAAAGACAGATCAGAAGCATT
>NW_010318329.1:58241-71205 GCF_000700745.2 Antrostomus carolinensis | reverse complement strand
TGCAAAAGTGGCAGAATATTTGTTAAAAAGTTTTGAGAAAATATTTTCTCGTCATGTTCATTTTTTTTTACCCCTCTGTCAAAGGCAATTTTTTCTACAGATGTCAAGACTGAAAAAGATTCATAAATTTCACTGCGAAATCTGCCAGCTTTGCAAAACCAGGCAATTTTAATTCCAGGCTTTGAAAATTTACTGTTAGTTCCAGCAACAAAACTCATAATTCCTTTTTTTAAAAAAAATGTATTTGCAGCTAGGGTGTACTGCAGCAATCCTGAAGTTAGACTGCAAGCCCAGATTCAAGGTGGTTAAATTCAACTGTCCAAGAACAATACATTCAGTGGTGTATATAATCTTCAGCAAAGAATTTAAACGAAGATCCTAGAGATGGAAGCACATTGCCTTCTGTGAGGTTAACAGTTGTTACTAGGACCTCACCTACTTGTGCAATTTCCTTGGCAGGGTTCCAGAGGATAACTTCTCTCCATTTAAAAATACCATACAAATAACATTAGGAATATGTTTCAGTGGGTCTCTGTGCTTAAGACAAAATGTTGCCTGATCCTTCTGTGTATTTTGGGAATAAAAAAGAAACTAGCTTCTATTTAGAAAATCATTAGGGCCCAAAAGGATCCAGATGGGTATAAGTTTTGCCACATTTATGTTCTCTGGAAGTACACCAGTCTGTAAAAGCAAGGAGGTGAGCAGAAAGCAGAGATGCACAAAGGGGAAAGAAGCTTCCCTTTATATGCAGGTGCTGAGAACCAGAAATATCTAGGAAATACTGACCAGTACTGTGTAGGTGCAATGCAAGTGCTGAGCTCAAACCAATCAATTATTACAATTGTGTGATATTGTGCATTCCAGACATTTGAGTAGAGCAGTTGGGCAGTCACTTATGTGGTTTTTGTGACTTCTCATTATCTGCATGTATGGAGACTAGAGAATATGCAGCATGCTCACAAATGTCCAAAAGCCACTGGAGGAGTGCTTAAGTTTGTACTTGGGCTTGCACAACAGCCATCTGCAAAGCTGCGCAGAAGGCTTCCATATAGGCAGCCCTTGCATGCCTGTTGGAGATGTTTAGAGCTGGGGTAGTGGGGAGAAACTTTGGTAATGAAACTGGAACAGGATATCTCTGAGAGTCATGCAGTGCCTGAGCCAATTAGGGATAGGGCATGGATGGCAGAGTTCAGTTTTGGGCAGGGGAGAAGAATGGACCAAGATTGCTTGGGAAATTGAACAGCAATCAGTCCAGCAGATGACACGTGCTATATTGGGGAGAAATGGAACAAAGTCAGAAAACTTTACATATGACAGGATTACAATAAGTATAGACTCCATGGTGAAGCAACACGAGCACAGCACAGAAAATCTACTCAAATCTGAATATGCACTTAGGCTGAGAAAAAGAAAATGAATGTATTGATGCTTCAAAGACACAAGGAGAAGATTATATTCTCAGTCTGAAATACTTGCAACATAGGTTTATGGACTAGCTACTTCTATGTGAGGCTTAGCTAGCAGGCGATAGTGCACAGCCCTCCTGCCAGCTGACCACAGCACTGTTGACCTCCCTCACGCTCCTTGATGCCTCAAGAGGCCATTTCTGCAAACAACTTACTGGTGCCCAGCTTCTGGGAGATGATTAGAAGTAGTTTCTCAAACTTCCCGTATTCATTTCAAAACAGACCTGAGCATCGTATGCTGTCTCACCTTGGACCTTAGCAGCCCTAAGGACTTAAAAACCTGCCATCGAGGGAACTGCAACCTTGTTTTAGGGCTGTAAATTTTTGCACTGTTGGTAAGTTAGAGTTTAGATCCAGAATGCTGACCTGAGCTTGACATGCAATATAAATGTATCCTATGATGGGTTTATTACATCCTGAAGTCTGTTGTTGTTGTGAATCCAGACTGCAGACTTTTTAGCTGTATCCTAAGGTTTCATTTTTACCAGCAAGTTAAACAGGGCACAGGCACAGACACTAAAACTCCATCATCTGTAATGTTAAACGGTGCTTTGCCTGATTTTGACTCAAGATAACTAGCACTCTCCCTGATGATTCCCACGTGTGGTTTGGGGATAGTGTATGGGATGAAGATATTCCCAATGTTGAGTCTGAATGTAGCCACCTTATTTTGAAGGTGAAGAGAGGTTAATACTATGGAGATAACTATATCATGCTATGCTAGCTTCAGGGCCACAACGTTATTTATTTTACTAGTATAGATACAGGCTCTGAGGGGAACCCAGGAGCTACCATTCTTACCTGGCCTATACCCCCAGCTCATGGAGAGGCTGTTTGGGCACTTGGGAGGAGATAGAAACGTCTCTGTGGAAAGGGTGCAGCGAGCGTTTCTGTATATATATGCCCTAAGGCAAACATGACACTGAAAACATACAAAATAGGAATACGATGAGGATGTTTGCATGGAAAAGTCTAGACTGCGTTACTGCCTAGTAGTTGCTCAAGAAAAATTCTCTGAGGCATCCCAAAAGCTCATTGCAAGGGTGAGTGTTTATTAAATGCTATTTCCTAATAAGTTGCACAGCACATGTTCTTAAGGTAACACTTTTGCTTGTAAAATCCTGAAAAGGCTGAGCTGTGGTCTTCGTTTCAGCAAGAAAATTCACTAAGGAGCATGAAGAGAAAAAGAGTGAATGAAGGTAAAAAAAATCAATCATAATCCGTTATAAAATATAATATTTCTGCCTAATAGGGTTTGCAGTTATTATCACAGCTTTGGATCCTCTGGCTGTTGTTACTAGAAACCCACCTCTCTCAAATAATTAAAATTGGTGTTGCCTAAATTATCATTTTAGCATCTCACTCCAGTCATAGTAGTGTATAGAGCTGAAAGAGACATCCTGGATCACTGAACCCACTCCTGGGAAACCGCATTGTGGTGTCCTTTTTACAAAACTGCAAGACTTCCTAACAGTAGGCAGGTTTCAGTCATCCCTGCCAGTACGTTTCAAAACTTTTTTCCTCTGTTGGTTCCAAAATTCCCACTTTCAGGTTGCATTTATTCCTGATGAGTCTTCCCCTTTTAATTCCATCATCCTTAGCTCTTCTGTTTGCTGCTAACCTCCCTAAATTGTTTGCAATCCACAGACCAATCCCTTCACAACAACATCATTTCCACATGCTCTTTTAAGTCTTTCATCTGCCTCCCCTTGTCTTCTGAATCTAAAACAAAGTTCTGGTGCACACAGAATCACAGAATCCCAAAATGTTAGGGATTGGAAGGGACCTTGAAAGATCATCTAGTCCAACCCCCCTGCCGCAGCAGGAACCTAAATGAGATCACATAGAAAGGCATCCAGGCGGGTCTTGAATGTCTCCAGAGAAGAAGACTCCACAACCTCCCTGGGCAGCCTGTTCCAGTGCTCCGTCACCCTCACTGTAAAGAAGACCCTTCCTTGGTTACCTCGTCTTTGCTTATCCAGAGTACTTTGTTTCTTATACTTAACTAGTACAATAAATGAATACCACTGTACCTTCTCTCAAATGAGTATTTCATGTTTACACATCACTGGCCCTCATAAGAAGCAAGAACTGATACCTGAAGCCACAAGTTGGCTTCTCAGCTGAATAACCAACATCTCTCAGAAAAGATGTACACCTCTGTCGTTTAGAAACTTAATAATCCAGAAAGAAGAAGCCACCCAAGAAAATGCAGTGCAGCCTGCCCTCTCAAAAATGGCATCAAAAGAACAAAAATAATCTCTGCCTTCTTCAGAGAAATATAATCAGAAAACAAGACAGAGAATAAAGTCTGCTACTGGTGCAGTTCCTTCTCTAACACCTCTGATTCTGTGCAAGAACTTGACTTGTAATCAGCACAGAAAATCTACTCAAATCTGAACATGCACTTAGGCTGAGAAAAAGAAAATGAATGTATTGATGTTTCAAAGACAAGATCACTTCTTAAAAAAAAAATACAACCATGGCTTCAATTTGCATTGTTTTTAACAGATCACTGCTATTGTTATTTACGGAATGAGTTTGGAGAGTTTTCTAGCTCCTTTGCAGCTCTTCTTAACCTGTCCTTGCTTTCAGTGTAATTGTGACATTTTTTGTCATAAAACATGCAGAGAATAAAACTAAAGCACCCTCTGTAAAATGTTCTTGCATCAATTTAACAGTTTCAGGGTTTTTTTTTTTTTAAATTATGAACATTCTCATTTTGCTGCAGAAAAAAAATCTTAGATATCTTTATTTTGACATGCAAATATTTGAAATAAAAACGTTTCAATGCAGCTGTCAGATACTTACTAAAAATATTAGTTCAGGTTACACATATTTAGAGCACTGAGAACATGGGATATGAGAACTGAGTCAAGAAAGAACGTTTTAATTGTAAACTAGTGGTATAGAAATTTTTAAACAATAGTAATGAGACCCAGGATATATACATCTTGAATTCTGCAACCCCTATTAAACAAAGTACAGCCAGACGCAACAGTTAAAAATACGTAACCACACAAGTTCCCCATTTGCCCTCTTTTATTTGCTCTGTGTTTTCAATTTGTAATGACAATTTTGTATCGGAACAATAAACCAAGAGGATCATCTTTCTTTTGCCAGCTGTGACCCAAATGACTAGGTTTGACTGTCCCATGAATGGAAACTGACAAATGAGACTTCAAAAGACTTCCCATTGCCAAGTTTAACAAAATTCTGCTATCTTTTAACCAAATATTTATGTATTACATGACTGTGTTTTATTATATTTATGTATTACATGGCTGTGTCCTATTAAATCTGAGTCTCCTCTGATCAGCAATACTCTCTTTCAGTGTCATTTGTAATATTTGGTTTCAATTAATATACATGGAACTGAAAGAAATGCACAAAACCTTGTTTATTTTCTAGCAGTTGATAGTAACTGATTAAATCATTGCACATGGCATGCTCTCCATCCCCTGTTTACTGTACAAAGCAGCTGGCAGGCCGCACCTGTCAGCCTAGGAGAGAATCTCATAAAGCTGCCAGTAAAACAGTGTAGCTGAATACACATCTGCTAATAAATTCTTTTCATCATATCCTAATCAAACAGCATATGTAGTTTATGGCCTTGCTAATAAAGGGTTTGAAATATCTGCTTGTGAACTTGATTTTATCAATGCCAACCTGTATGACCAGTTTTTATTTACTCCTCTGCTCAGTAGAAAGGTGTGTGTGGTGAAACGATGGAAGTGTAAGAAAAAGGGAATGAAAATTGGTCGTTAACATAGACAAAAAAGTAACCATTCTTTTATTAATATTCTTTGTCCATTAGTGAGACTGCTTCACTGGTCTGCTTGCCAGTCATTCTGTTCCTGACTCCAGCCACAGTATGCAAATACTTTCCAAGTGGTTCAGATGGCAACCTTCTAATAGCATCTACTGTAACACACAGAACATTATTCACAGTTTGAGTTTCAAGGTGGTCATGTCCAGCTGTCTGGCTGGATGACTGAAGTTCAGAATATCGGGCAAGTAATGATGGAGGATGCTTTTTTGCTAGGGTAAAAGAACAAGGGTGCTAACATGGTACTGGCTTGTAGGCTTGATATTGAATAACATAATGTTTTTTCACAGGACTACCCAGTGATGGTAATCAGGAGTATCTATAACTAAAAATAATGATATTTAAATTTGAAGTGAGCATTTGTGAGACTGATTTTGCTGTCTGGACTGGAATAGATCTTGTCCAGGATGACTCTTCTTCTGACTGCTCTTCCTCCTGAACCAGTGCTCTTTCCTCTACGTGTCAGTGTTGTTTTAATGGGTCAGCATGGTTTCTCCCCTAATATACTCTTCCTCTTTGATGTTTCTTTGAGATATATAGCACAAAAATATTGCACAGGCAGAACAGCTTTCCATGGAGTTGCTGATCTTACTGCACTAACTTACGGAGTGCTGTAGTACTCTGTAGCTGGACAAAAACTAGTGGTTCCTTTTCCTTTCCAGTCCCAAAGATCTCTAGCAAGTGTCCAGCACAGTTTGCTCTTTGCTGTGATTACTTATGCTATCCTACATCTCAGCAAAATGTTTCACCATAAGATAACACCTTTCACACTGATCTGGAAAAATGTTACCTTTAACTTAGCTCTGTGCCTTTTTACATTTTCTAAAGAAGTATAGTACCATTTTGTAGCCAACTCTTGCATTCCATGTTTAACTACAGGCACACATTAGGTTCATCCTTACTCTTTAACTCTTGGGCTTCTATTCCATTACTTTGTACAGAAATAAACCTACACTTATGTAGTCAAATTAAAGTTTCTCTTCAGTGTCTTCCTAGTCTTTTTTCTCTTAAAGACCTCCTAAAAAGTGTTGTGAGTTTTGAAGTCAGGAACAGTATGCAAGTGAAACCTCTGCATCACTTTTCACAGCACTTTGCTGCTTCAGGAGCCCCTGCTCACAGCTCCTTTTCGCTATAGCTGACTCACATCTGATGTCTGATTCTTTGTTTCATTTTCCTTGGCACCATTCAATTGTACAACACGACTATGTCAAGCCTAGCCTGTTTTCTTTTCCTAGCCTGCGCATCTCCCTTTGCTTGTGTGGAGTTGGTATCCATGTGAACTACAACAAGTGGAAATTCCTTGGTATTCTTCAGGATATCCTTTGCTCTTTTAGTCATACAAATATTTTGAAAATTTTTATATATGGAAGACAATCGCACAGATGATACAACTGTGACTGTAATTTTTTTGTGCCACCTTCATCAATGTCTTTTTTTCCTTCTTTTTTTGTTTATTTCACTTTATGCTACAGTAGTCATCAGCAGGAAGTTTTGCTCACCTTGTGGCATTGTTTCCATGATTCTGGACTATAGATAAACCATAAGACTGTTATATTCTGTTTATCTAGCTCCAAAGAACCTAAAGAGGAAGGAAAGAAAAACAAAGTCAAGACATTGGCAGTGTCACATCACTTCCTCTCTGAATTAGAAAACAGTATTTTCCTGCCTTTGGAAAAATCTTTGTGTGGAGAAAAAAACTGGGAAATTCAAAGTTTGTAAATGTTATTGCTACTTCAAAGGAAAAGACACCACTACCACCCCCACCATCCCCTGGTATTACATCTTGAGTGTGCACATTTTAAATACAATTTCCACATGAAGGATTTTGAATTATTGTAAAAATAAATGTATTTAATACCTTCAATATCTGCTTATTCCTTCAAAACCTGGAGTGCTTTACGTGCCTGGGCTATTAACAACCTCCTTTACCATTACATTAAGACTGACAGACTATGTCAGTGGAGAGTTACTTAGTGTTTTCTGGAGTCTCAGCAAATTTCCCCAGAAAATCAACCTTTATCAACAGGAGAAAATCAGTTCCTCATAACTCTGTCCCATAGATCCTAAGAAATATTTTCACTTTATCCGTGATGCTTGTAACACTGACAATTTGAATTTTCATATTTCTTTGAGCAAGGAAAACATTGTTTCCTGCAGTGATTGGCTGTACTGTGGAAGAGACACATGGCTGAGGCACCTGATAGAAGAGAGCTGTCATGAATAGAACGAGGATGGATTTTGATGCAGAAGCAACTGACTTAGTCAGAGACACTGAGAAATATCCTTGAAGAAACGTAACTGCCCCATAACTCTCTCTCTTCGCCATCAGCTTTCTCCTGATAGTATTTGTTAAGCTCAGGCAGATGTTTAACATGTGATTTCCCTACCCTGTTTGAAAAACCAAAGCTGCAGGAAAAGTGTCCAGCTGACAGTTTAGAATTTAAGACTAAATCTAGGATGTAGGAGGTGTCCTTCATCCTGGCTCTGAGAAGGAGAATTGCATCATGATAGCTCAGATGTGTGTTCTGTTCAGGCAGGTGTATATCCCATAATCATCTCTCATGTTCAAAGTAGATCGGCCCTTCACCTTTTGGTAGCCGCTATTAGATATGCTTTATACATACCTGGAGAATTAAGCTTGACTAATGAGATAGAGTTTCCTAGGAAAGTTTGACAATAAATCATGAAGCCTTTGGCTGTAGCCTGGTCACAACCTCTAGGCAGTTCGTGACGCATAGAGCATGCTCATGGCTGAGGAGAGCTTGAACATATTGACTAGCAAAGAACTAGGTATTTATAGAGAAGGTGACATCTGATAAACAAATGAATCTACCTATGTGGTACAGTAGTGTCTAAAGAGACAGAGTGATGCTTAACTAATCTTAAATGCATGGCTTCTCTGAAAGCCAGAAATAAAGCCTGTGAATTCAGGCACTGTAAATTTGGTGATTTGCAATCAGCAGCCTAAGGATTTCCACACAGGTTATAAGTAGTCAACAAAGAACTGAGGAAAATATTGAGTAGGGATTATTTTGGACAGAAGGAGAAGGAATAAGATTCAGCAACAATCTCTCTGAATGGGGAATAGTTCTACTGGATAGCTATAGCTTATTTCTTTTATACACCCTTGTAGAATAATAAAACAGATCCCTGGATGCCTAACTGATACAGGAGAAATTCTTATTTTAGTGCTACATTTTGGTGCAGAGACCATTTCTGGGCAGCGAAACATTATAAAAAAGTACTCAGTGGATATGGGATTGAAGCAGACCTTTTTAATTATTTAGGCTGTCACATAAAACGGCCAGTGGCCACCATTTAAATGTTTTTACATTTCATGACCAGGGGCTGTACAATGCATTAATCTCAAAACTGGGAATATAATCCCTCCTGGGCCTGTATTTGGCTGTAATATTTTAAGCAGATATCTGTAATTTTGTAAGCAAAACCAGACCAAGATGAACTCTGACCAGAGGTATTCCGAGGTGGTTTCTATTTGCAAGTTCTGAAAAAGAGGCTTTCTGCCATAACACTAATTTTACTTTTCAGCTTGTGAAAGATTCAACAGATAAAAGGCAAATACTGCCAAAGAAATGGGGTAAATATATTTACTGAGTAAATATTGTATTATTAAATGAAATGTGTCATACTTAGTTTCAGCACATGAAGCAAAACTGGAAGAACTGGACAGAGATCCTTTGATTTAACTGTGGGTTTTTTCACTTTTACAAGCACAGAATGTGGTTTTGTGTCTGTCAGAATTTTTAGACAGATATAACAAACTATTCTTTGCAGTATTGGAAAACATGAAAAAATAATCCATTTTTATCTCTAACAATCTGATATGAAAAATTATAATATTCTAGCAGGTGAGTCTGGGAAGAACAGAAGAAGTAATCTTATCTCTCTGTTTGGCCCAAGAAAATATCAAGTAGACCAAAACCATTCCTGGCATGTTTGTCTAACCTGTTCTTACAACCTGTCAGCAAGAGAAACTGCACGAATTGCCAGGCGAGCTATTCCAGGGCTCAACTCTCCTTACCGTCACAAAGTTCTTTCCACTGTCTAACCTAATTCTCCATTCCTGCAATTTAAACACACTGTTTTCTTCTTGTCCTCAGGGGATCTGGAGAACAGATTATTCTGTTCCTCTTTGCAGCAACCTTTTAACTGATTCACGCCACGTTCCTGCTCCCTGGGCTGTCCACACTGTGTCTTGGGTCACCTCCAGGATCCATTCTGGAGCTGAGCAATTAGGTGTCTCCTCAAACAACCTGTGGTTTGTTTGTTAGTCCAAGGACTGTACCAGTGAATCAGTCAAGCACCCAATATCTCTTCCTGTCCACTAAACCAAGTTCTTCAACTTATACTTACCCCACTGGGCCTTGCACCCTTCTTTGTCCTCACACCGTGTCCTTCTGCCCACAATCTATACTCATATTGCACTATGTAGGAAAGTATAAATGTGAGAGATGGTAAAGCAGTCACTCTTTATACCTAAGGCAAGATGAAGAAGAATTTCCTCTTAGAGAATACCAAAAATTTCAGGACTAAAGACAGACCACATGAGGGCAGGAGGAGACCTAGGCCTTGTGGTAGGGTACCTCAGGCTGTCCTGGGCTGAGGTGAGAAAGGGCAAGCGAGGAAAGAACAGGACTGTGAGAATATCCCTAGCTGCTGACAGGAATGTGGCAGGACAGCCACAACTGTGAGTCTCGAGTGGGAAGAGTGCGATAGACAAACTTTGTGCAGATAATGAGAGGATAGTGAATTGGTTTGTGCAGAAATCCATGGGTAAGTAGCAAGGCAGGCTTTACTCCAAGTGCTGCAGTATGTGGACACCACCAGTTCACATTGCAGGGAGTAAACAAAAACATAAACCAATTGTTAGAAACTGGGAATGAAACAAGGAATTTAAAAAGGAGAGCATGATGTGCTGCTGTATAAATTCACAAAAAACTAGAAAAGTTGAGCACAGTACTGCAATCACCCAAAGACAACAGAAGGACTGAAAAAGATTCAAAGGCAGGGTTATGGAAGGGCTTCTTTGTGAAGAATGACTAAAGAAATGGGGAATCTCAGGTCTGAGAAAGCAATTCTTTCTTATGCTCTTGTCTTGACATCTGCTTCTTGTACCTGTCTTTGGGACTAGGTGGGCTTTCTATTGGATACAGTACAACTGCTCCAATGTAGGAGCGCTATAGATGTAAGCCATGCTGGGCCATCTGACCTTTCCAAGAAGGAGATCAGAAAAAGATCAGAATGGTCATAGGGACACTGCCACAAGGTTCTTGTGCCAACCTTTGACTCTTCCTACCACTCACCCAGCCCTTCCATCTTACTGGCCTCAGCTTCACCAGCTGTGCCATCAACAGCACACTTCTGCTAGCATTTGGCATGTCATGTTGTTACTTCTTCCTCAGCAAAAGCAGTATTCATCAGCAGGTTCTGCCATTCTTCTGGCTGGCAAGTTTTGTGGTCCCTCATCTTTTTCCTAAGAGATTCTTAGGATTTCTCATGCCTGAAAAGAGATTTTTTTCTCACATCCTCCGAGGGACAGAGGACAGGATTTCCATATCACTATGCTATTTCTTGTACACAAAGACTAATTTTATGCTGTTAGTAGAACGACCTGCTTTCTGGACCTGAGGGCAGATGGCACAGCATGGCTCACATCCATATATCTAATCTTGTTCACTGCGAAACAAGTTACCCACATCCAGAGTGTCTGTTGGGAATTATTCCTGACCTACATAGTCACATTGAAATGTCCTCACTACCACGAAGAGGAATGCTAGTTGGCATAGACCAAAGGTGTGTTAACAATTTAACCATATGGACAATTGCATGCCAGATCTTGGGCCTTCTTGTGATACTACTGCGTCAGTATTTTAAAGTTGGAAGTGGTTTCAGAAAAGAAAAGTATTCTTAAGTCTGATAATGAGAGTGCCAGATACTTATGAGAAATCTGCAGAGATGTCCCATTGCTGACAATTTGGTAGAAATATTCACTCCAGATGATAATTTTCTCCTTTACCATGGGTAATCAACAGTTCATATCTGTTCTATATATGATCTTAGGTTCAATCTTGTACTGTAAGACCATCTCTGCTAATGTAATGATTTTTCTAATGCTTGGTCCATTATCCACCTCATCCTTCTTTCATGGCAAAAAAATATGTGAAAAATTGTGTCTGCTTAGTAAGATTTCAATTATGGTTTTAGATTTTGGTGTAATTTTTTTTACACCTTTTCTGATCTCTATAAGTAATAGAAATGGTAGCACAGAGAACCATATTTTGAACTTCAAGAAGATGGTAAAGTGTGTGTTAGCTCATTAATTAACTAATTAACCAATGAAATTCGAAGTCTCCATGTGCATTATTTTACAATTAAACTCTGAGCAATCTTAAAGATGTGATCTAAAATGAGACATGCTAGGAATTTTTTTCCAGTTGTCTCATAGCAAGAAGTTCCACAAATGAAGTGATTTTTAAGGAGAAAAGATTTCTATTATTATTTTAACTCTATTAATCTTTTCAGTAAGGATAAATAGATGGTCCAAGTTACACTTCAATAAGATTAATCATTGCACACAGTTAATGTGTAATGTCCAAGCTGAATCTTACCCTTTTTAGATGCTCCACAAGTGCCTCTTTTGAGTCCTTAATAATTTTAATTGCTTGTATAATGTTCCCATTTAAGTAATTATGCTATCTAGAAGAAGCATTATACATTTTAAAATGTATATAGTTGAAATGTGCTTTGGTATTAAAGGTTTCTTAACAAAAATAAAAATTTCAGTAATAACTATTTAATGAGAAAGTTTGGTCCAAGCATTGTACATGTTAGCTGTTCTTAAATCACTACAGAAATGGGCTTGGATTGCAGCTTTTCCTTTCAATTTAAGTTGGTGAGCAACCAAATTATAATCAACATCAATAAAGCATACAGGCTAGAACAGTAAAAAATAATGTTGAAACGAAATAGTTCGTGTCAGTTGAAACAGGGAGATAGATTCCCAGGTGGCTCATAAAGAAAAGGAAAATAGCCATAATGAACAGTACATTGAATCCAACCCTCTAGTCCTTCCTGAGGCAAATCTTCCCTTGACTTTAAGCCATGTTGTTTGTGTAAAAAGTTGACCGGGGCTCTGTTGTGAGAGATCTTGCTTATTTCCAAATACAAAACCCTCACACTTCACAAGCCCTTTAACTCTGTGTGTGTTCGTGTGCCTGCTCCCAGTGACTGAGGCTTGTTGTCCATTAAGAGCTGTGACTTATTTCATTCTCAAGTTTTCTTCTGTTGTTGGGAATATTTATTCTGACTTGTTTTAATGTGGAGTTCAAAGCAAACAGCAAAACATCCCAAAATTCAGAATCACAGTGAGATCTTATTTCACACTGGATATCATTTTGTTCTGTGTCCTCCCACTGGGCTGGATTACTGGATGGCGATGAAAAGTTGGGCCCCTAGCGAATAAAGACATTCAACTCATCTGTAGTTCCCTTTGAAAATCTCTTTTTAAAACAGAGGGAAAGCATAAATTTTTATTATTAGGTTTTAAAATATGTTTGAGCCTGAAACAGATAGAAGACAAAATCTAAATAAATGTGTGTAAACAGCAATGCATTAGGCACAGAAGAAATACTGTAAACCTCTACCTCAC
>NW_010318329.1:45563-58210 GCF_000700745.2 Antrostomus carolinensis | reverse complement strand
GAACAAGATTTACTGCTCGTGAAAGCTTGTCAAAATGCCTTCCTGACATTCAGACACAAAACCTAGGTAGGATTCATCTGACCAAAGGCATGCATTTTCAGTGAAAATCTCTACCTCAGAGCTAGTTATACAAATTTTCTTTATAGTTTCTTTTTGTTCTTTTTATAACATCATTATAGTAGAGAGAAACAGGCACTTCTCAGCATTAATCTTATCCTAATGCAGGTTTCTAAAATGGATGAGATGAATCCAGGCCCCAAAGTATCTCTTGACTCTAGACTAGAGCAACCTTAAGACAGGATACCTGAGGTTTGGATGTCTGCACTGTAGACAACTAAAGTTAAATGACTTGTATCCTACATAGAGTGTTTAAGATCACAAGGAATAATTGAGCAATTTAATATATTAAATTGAGCAAAAATATCTGACTAATGAGTAGCTTTTGTTTGGCTAAAACACATCTTTCTGAAATGCAGCCAATATTAGTATGAAGAGAAGGAGAATTCACTACTTTGTAGCTGCTTTTTCTGACTAATCTCCCTCATTGCTGAAAAATGTGCCTTATTTCCAAACTAAACTTGTCTAGTTTTAGCTTGTACCCATTGATTTTCTTTATGCCTTTTTTCTTTGGTTTAAAGCTTCTTTCAGTGTTGTGTTTTTCCTAATGAATGTACATGCATACATAATCAAGCCACCCTTAAATCTACTATAATCTAAACAGATTGAGTATTTCCAGTGCCCCACTGTAAGGTATTTTCTCCATCCTGAAATGATTTTTAAGGTCCTTTCTGCATCCTTTCCAATTTTTCAACTTTTTTTTTTTTTTCCCCCAAATATGGACACCAGATGTGTATGCAATATTCTAGTATCAATCTCATCAATATTACATACAGAGGTAAAATCATCACCCTGCTTGTATTTGTTACTCAGTTTATACAATAGAAGGTTCATATATGAGGGGGCTTTTTCAGAACTACATTAGGAATTTCTGCTCTGTTGCTTGTCTCTTAAGATCTATTTTAGAACAGCTTCCAAAGTTTGGCTGCATGAAACTGGTTCATTGAAATTATCTCACCTGCTAAATAAGTCAGCTAATATTGTGCATCATTATATACTCTTCCAACAGTTTTTTTTTGTCATTTGCAACTGTCTTCTGTCAATTTTAGGAATACTTTACATTGGATGTGGTCGTCCTTCAGGCAACCCTTGAGAGCTGACACTAGAAGTTGAAGTATGTCCTGTGGCTCATTACATTTGGGAACTGTCAACCAGTTTTTAATCATATAAATTTATTCCTTTATCAGCTTTTCCATTATTTTGGCTGTGACTGATGTTCAGTAACTTGCCTAATTTAACCTTTTTGGATATTGGCACAGCATTTGTACTCTTCTAGTCTTCTGGAATTTCTTCAGTATTTCAAGATTTATTCAAAAGAAACATCAGTTATTCAGCTGACTCCTTGGGAAGCAGCTGAGGACTCTTGGATTCAAGCTATCTGTCCTGCAGATTTAAACATTTTTAGCAGTTTTTCCCTAAAATCCTTCTTGGTAACTGAAGGGACTGGAAAGATCTTAATCATCCTCATGTGCAGTGGTTAAATGATCCTGTTTTTCTCCTAGTATTGGAAGGCGTTATTTACTGATTTTTTTTTTCTCTATCATTATTAACAGATTTCACATTCTTATCTAGTGACAAGATAATATAACTTCTAGCATATTTTTTATCTTTGAAATAAAGATTTTAAAAGTTCTTTCTCTTTTTCTTAAAGACAGCAATTACTTCCTCATGCTTTTAGCTTCTTTTATTAATTAATTATTTTATTTTGTTCATAATTTCTCATTCACGCTGCTAACTAAATCTGCTATTTCTGTCTATTTTCACATGTTATACATTGCTTTTATATTCCAAATTTCCACAAAATGAGAATGGGCTTTTAGCCAAAGTTTGTTCTTTCTTGGGAAGCAAGAAAGCAAAGTTTGTTCTTTCTTGATTGTGAAATCATGGGAGTTTAGCCATCTAATAAACTCTTCTAAAAGAATGCCTAAGTTTCATTAAAAGTTCTCTGCTTACATTTCACTTTCCAGGAATTTTGCTCATAGCATTCCTCACCTTTTAGAAATTGTGTCTTTTTAAAGCACAGACTATGTGCCTAATTGGGAATTTTCTTTGTTTATCTTCTCAGAAGGGGGCAGATCATGGTTGCTTGTCTCCAGGCTGCCACCATCACTCGGTCTAGAGAGATCATCCTTGGTCTAGAGAGTAATTAACCTCTATCTAACATTAAAAGACTGTATTTAACATAACAAAGAAAAAAAATTGTCATAGGCAACACCTTTAGGTGAATAACTATGTATTTAATTTTTAACATTCTGGTGGTATATTGCTGTTTGAACTGAACTTCCAGCCTTCTTCCAAGATGAAGCTTCCACACAGCAAGATAAAGAATTTATTTTGTTGGGATGTGTAAGGTATTTTAGAAACAAGAACTAAAATGACTGGGGTTTTTGTCACCTGTATTTTAACAGACCCTGTCCTGAATAGATATTGCACAAACCAAACTGGTTTTGCTCATTTAATCACACATATTTAGGCATACAGAATTATAACAATCCTTTTTGCCTGATAAAGTGATAAGCTCTCTTAAAAACAACTAGAGCTGCAGTGAACTTTGGAAAACAAGCCCCCTAAAGCTTGTAAGTTTTATTGCCATTTTCCAGGTGGGCTCATAAGGAAAAGGGAGGCTTTAAAATGATGGAAATAGCCAAAGCATGCTCAAGGATAATTCAGAAATTTGAAAGCATAGCAGCCAGTACAAATGTCATGCTATGGTGAAGATACAAGCCAGAACAACAGTACTGCATCTCTTTGAAATACGAAATGTTAACTTCCGGTAGGTGCATCTCAGAGGAGACATCTCAAACAGGGCAAGTGCCTAAGAGACAGAAATAGAAAGAATGATAAAGAGGAAGGAAAGTGTGTTTTTATTATTCCAGATTCAGGCCAGATTGTGGATCTGCTGTCAGTTGTGTAAGTCAATGTATGTTAATAAAGTGCACTTTTTTGATTTATATAATGAGGCAATGATTTTCTCTTCCTCCCCTCCATTTAAGAAGGGAGATAGCGGCTATGAGAAATTGTAAAAGGGGTATTACAGCAAGACATTCAGACATCCTCACGCAGCTGCTAGATGATTTGCTGGGTCCTCACTCATGTTTCCACCTCTTCCTGAGCATGAATTGCTGTGGATAACCACAATACAGCCAGTATTTAAATCCCAAACCCCAAGTGTAGGTGTCCCACATAGGAACTAAAGTGCAAGTGTGCCTTACCATTCTGTTTGTGCTATATCAACTGATATTCCAGAAAACAAGCTGGACTGCGTGCCATTTCATTTCTACTGAACTGCTTGTGCAGTCCTCACTTTCATAATGTCTGACTGCAACCCTGTCATTAATGCCAGGTACTTATTTCCCATTAAAGATCCCAAAGTGAGGGGCAAAGACCTGAGGTGTAGAGAGGTGGGGAAGTTTATTCAGAGCTACATAGAAAATCTGTGGTTGAACAGAAATTGAGTCTCCTGAGTCCTGATTTCTTATGTACAAGTGGTATTGTACAGGACAAGTTTTAGCAAACATGGCAAATTTTCCTGTTCTGCTCCAGTTTTGTGACTAAATGTACACAGTTAGATCCAGTGCTTCCTGGCTGTGGCAGGTCCCATATGCAGATTAACCTAGGACATTTCTGAAGGACCACACATACTGTAGGTGCTTATAGTTCTGCAAACAGCCTTGCTCCCTGCTCAGGAGAGGAACAAACTGGAAAGATGGTGGTTTAGATTAGTTTAATGCTTCCAAAGCATGAGGCCCACAAAGCACAGGGTCTGATACCATCACCATGTTCATATATGTATACATCTCCTAAGGGAGCCCCTTACAGAGCAAGAAGAGAGAGAGCTGAAAGACTGTACAAAAGTATGCAAAAATCTCAGCAGGGAAGAATCAATTTCTAAAAGAAAATATTTAACAACATTTTTTTTCCTGAAAAGTTTCAGTTTTCATGTATTCTGTTTTATTATGAGATCTGGAAGAGAATGACCGGGAAGAGAAGATAAACTGCAAAATCTTTTGTAGAGCTTGGGAGGGAGGGGCACAAGAAAGTCACTGCACTTTGATGTGTTTTTATGGTTCCCTCTAAGAGATTTTTGTGTGTAAATAATGTAGCTGAGATCACCCAGAGTAAAGTAAACCTTTTTCCTTCAGATGCTATGATTTCCTTCAAGAGCTGTTTGTCTATGCATGTGTCTGTGTTCCTATATAGCTAAGAATAGTCAGTAAATTCAAACACTTTCAAACACATTGAAACAATGGTTGAAAATTATTCCTGAGCCCCCCAGAGTGTTTGGTGCTTTACAAAACAGAGGAAATCCTAACTGCTACTTCTGGGGCATTTTGTCATATTGTCTAAATTACAGAAATGGAGAAATAGAGCTGCTTTAGGGCCTGGATTAAAGAGGTACATCTTTGTTATCATCATAGGGATATTCCCCATCAGTGTCAGATGCGGACCAGATACAATGACATCACTTTTTAAATTGATGGATTTAAATGGATTTGATGGATGATAGATTTTTTGCTCCAGTCTCCTACCCTGACACAGTCAACTATAATGAAAGAGGGAAACCACATATATGATATACCATTGCTGTTCCACTGATCTGATTTGGCAGGGCTGTTTCAGCACACTGCCTGAGTTATATCAACAACTGCAAAATTCAGAAGGTATTTGGCATCTCTCAATGAGTGGCAAAGAGACGTTGCTTCTTTGTGATCACTTCAGTCCACAAGCCGCACTCTAATGAGCCAGCACAAACTTTTAGGAGCATTGATGGTTCTACATAGCTCTTTCCTGACCTCTATAGAGTATTTGACACCACTAAAGAAGGGTTTGGCAGTAAATAAACAAGGGGTGATTCTTATTAAATTGTTATGTTCCCCCAACCCAACCTACCTTTAATCTGAGAGTAAGCTGCCATTTTCATTAACAAACTTTGAGGGTAAACCAGCATTTTTATTTCCACAACTGACTTTCCTGAGTCATCTTCCAAACTAATACAGGCCACATTAGTTTGCAATGGGACTAAGCACTTGCTTGGATTAGTGTTGATTAGATCTGTTGATCTGAGGTTAGACCACAATTCTTTCACAAATGGAAATATTCTTGGTCATGTTTCCCCACCCACTGAGGGCACTTGTTTGAAGAAGGATTTGCTAGGTGGTAGAGAACCTGCCAATTACTATTCTCGGACAGAACTGTCCCTTGTTTGCCATCATCCTTTTTCAGGTCAGTGCTGTCAGTTACATTAGTTATTTCCTGAGCACTACTTTTATCCAGTGAAGAAAAACAAATAAACAAATGAGAAGCACATTAAGCAATCTCTCTGTGTTCCCTTCAGTAAGGCATAATGGAACAACTGTGTAAATAAAACTGTCATTTTTATAGACCTCAAGCCAACACAGCTCTCAAGTGCACCAGATTCTGTGGGATGTGGTTCCACATTGCAGTGGCTGAAACCTATCCTATTGCATGACCAATACAATGTATGATTTCCTGACCAAAGATGGAGAGACTCGCCCAACACCATTGGCACCTGCACTGGGAACTAGATGGCATGAGTTTCTAGTCTCTGTCAGTTGTGGTGACTGCTGCTTGTAATTCCATGTACTTCAAGGCCTTATTATTGAGTAAGTTCTTACACTGTACCTTAGAACAGCATTTTTCCATTTTCCAATAAATCATAGGTTTCACAAGCTCATTTGCAGTGGGCAGGGAACTTCCTCACCCAGTGGTAAGGCAAACCATAACCACTGCATATATTTGATATCAAGGATAAGTATGGCATGTTTTTGGCTTTGGCTCATCATCTTTCTAAAGTGATTATTAAAGGGCAGTTTCCATCGTGTACCACGCATAGGACTGAAAAGTGAACTTGGTGCATTCAGCAAACATTCATATGGAACAAGTAATGGATAAATTGCCATCTCCTCTAATGACTGACTAGTCTAACACAAGTGTCTTTGAAATATGATTCAAGATACATGTATGGGGTATTTTTCATTGCACATGACAAAACCTTTTGAAAATGTTTTTCCTCTCAGACAGTATCCTTTTAAGAATTTTATAAGCAAAAGCTATACTGATTTCATTATGGAAGCACTGATAGTCTGCAGCTGGATGCTTTTGGTGAAAAAAACCACTAACTGCTTTGGCATTTACTAGCTGAACTGGGAGCTGTGAGATAAGTTATCCAATCAACCACTTGCATCTGGTCAACTAGTGTTTTATCCAAGAGTGCTATAGGTGAGCTAATAAATAAAGTATTATTTTTATACTTGTAATTCATTGCTATTAACAGTAATGAATTAACTAATTGATCCCTGATTAGCTGATTTGTGATCACTTTGTGGTAGGCAATAGAGGTAAAAATCAGAAGTTAAATGGTTACCATGTCATTTCATGCTTATCATTTGGGAGAATGTTATGAACCAATTTAAAACAGCTGGTCCAAGTGAGTTAAACCAGTTTAATATCCGGAATATATCACCAAGGGGATTACTTATTAAATTATAAGAAGTGATCTTAGATTTCAATAGTGGTTTATTATTCAAAACTGTTTTGCCTTACAACAAATTGTAGTGTTTGACCTCAGAGTTTGTATCTTTCATTTTAATATTGTGGTAGTTTATTAGAATCATAAATATTAAGATATAAAAGTTTATTATCCCAAAATTTCAACAGAGACTCATTGGAAACTATTATTCCCAAATGCTTTTTTGATGACAGTAAAATGTACTGTAAGTTAAGTGAAAACTTTTATTCAACAGTTCAGTTACAATGTTATTTCTCTCTGTTACATAAAAAAGACCACACCGTTTCATTAGAACCAAATTACATCTTTCTATCATTCATGTAATGTAAGCTTTGCTGCTATTTTTAAAACAGTAGGCCCAGATCCTTACTTCCTAGTAGGTTTTATCTCCCTCAGTTTTGATGTAATTACTCCTGATTTACGCTGGTTTGAATGAGATCACTAACAAATTCCAATCATGTTCAGTCACAAGGAGAAAATATGGTTTCTGGTTTCCTCACAAAACTTGCAGAACTTTTTCTGAAAATGTCTTTGGACAGATAGACAGGTAAGGCAGACCTGAATGAGTAGACTCTGACAAGGCAAGCTAGATGGAATGGTTTTGTCTAAACCTGAGATATCTGTAATCTTTTGTGGACCTCATCATTCCTGTAGCCAGTCCCATATTTCAGTATTCACTCTTGGAGAGCAGCTGTAACATATTCATCTACTTTGTGTTGAGTGGACCGCAGAAAAATTTCTCAGTGGATCGGGGTAAAAAATACTGAACAGGTTTGGCTTAAGTCTTGCCTGCCTGCACTGTGATTTGTTAGTCTCCTTGCACAGGATTCATCTGACTGGCTAGAGATATCTGTAACATAGCAGTTTTTTTTTCTTTTTAAAGTAGTCACTCTAAGCTCCGGTTTCATCAATGAGAAAACCAGGCATTTCTGGGATATAAGTCAGCTCACGGACACTTAAAATAGGCCAGATGAATTGTGTTCCAAAATTGTTGACTTATTTCCATGGACAATGAAGGCAAACTATGATGACAAACTCACATGTAGTTATCTACAATGTTGACATTAAAGTTATGTAAGCTGTGTCCCACTACAGGGCTATAGACTATCCAGTTGGGTGAGAAAATTGCAAATAACTTATTTCTCATCTGCCAGGATATGATCTCAAGACTGAAAGCAATTTAGCACTTTAACACAGAACTTAATCGAATGTGATACTCAGCCAAGATGTAACCTAAATGAAAACAAAACACCTTTAAGACTGAGTTATGGCTGTGTCACCTGTGTTATCCTCTGTCCAGTTCCTGTAAGCTAGAATTTGAGTAAGCAAGTTGAAATATGAACCTTGAAGAGGATGTTAGGTGTATCAATATTGACTGACAAAACATGGTGAAAGATCTCAAAGTCAGCAGTAACTGAGCTGAGTTCAGTCTAGAAAGCAGCACAGGTATTTCAGTGCAGCTGTCTACCTATTCCAATTAGCAGATTAAAAGAACAGAGCTTATTAACTCAGACACAGCACCATGTTAGCACAGCTATTCTCTTCCCAGCACCTAAGGCAGTCTTTTTGTATGGTGCTGCTCTACTTTGTGTAGATGTATGAGCTGCTCAGGAATGTATGACTTGCTCTTGATGCTGTGGGCCACTGCTCAGTGGGCTCACACTGGTAAAATGTATGCAGCAGCAGTCCTATCACAAAAGTCAATCTATAGTATTTGGTGGTTGGCAATGCCATATTCCAGAGAGAAAATAACATAACTATCTTGAGACTGTATAGACAGTAAGGTTGGACTGTGACTTCCTCTGCAGTGAATAAACAGGTAACATTAAGGTGTCCAGTTCCTGGAGACAGCTCCAGTCCCTAACTGTAAAAAACCCAACCAACCAACCAAAAAAAAACCACAAGAAAAAAACCCTGATTCATAGTGCATACTTTGGCACAGTCTGATAAGTGATGCAGCTGGACACAAAGTTATAATTTCTTCTCCAGCCTCCCTCTACTTCCTTGGTGAAGAGATGCAAAGAAGTAGACATGTCTCTGTATTTACTCTTTTGCAAGTGGAATTTCTCTTCATTTGGATAGGCATAGAAAAACTCAGTCTAGCCTTTCTTATTCTGCTTTGACTACAAAACAACTCCACTGAGCACTGTTTTATGTATGCTGAAACTATGATTTTGATGCCTTTCTGGTAAGGGCAGACTGAAAGTTTGTCTTGCCTTTTTAGCCAAGTATCACAGCAATAACTGTGATATTAATAAGGGCAAGAATTTGGGAGTGACTGTGCTTTTTATCTGTGAAGCTGCACAGAGCAGAGCAAGTGGAACAACTCCTTTGCTTATATTTTTAAAAGGTCAGATTCCAGGTCTGTTATTCATGGTTTATACTACTGAATAGAATCATCTTCTGTATGAAATCTGAGAGATATTTGCATATAACATTACATGCTAGCTGGGGCCCAAACCCTCTTCTGTTCCCAGCCTTTTGTATTCGAAATAGTTTGTGCTTTAGACTTGGAACTATGGGGCTAATATTGGTATTTATTTTCCACGTGGAAAAGAGCTAACTACTCACTCCCAAAGAAGGTTAAGAACGAGCATTAAAAGGCTGGACATCTTCTAGTATCCACCCATTAGTCTCCAAACTGGCTTGGTACAGGCAAATTCTCTAGTCATTCACCAAGAAAGCATCAGAGAGTAGCCCGGTTCACTGCAGAAAGGAGAATAATGGGAAGTATGACCTTAGGTGTCTATAATAACCCTTAAGTAACTACAGCGCTTGGGAGGACACTGTCATTTTCCTCACAGATTTGTGGCTAGAGAAAGGTGATCTGTATTCACCAATACTGGTATCAGTCTTCTATAATTCTGTCATGAAAACATATCCTCTGTGCGAATTTAGTGAAGAATCCTTTCTTTCTAACAAATAAGAAACTTCTGACATTTAACTTGCTTTGGTGCATTGTTTTAGGCATGATTTCCTTTCTTTTATCCTCATGGTAACCCTCATAAAATATTTCTATTTCTGCCTGTCCATATCTTCCGATTCCTCTACCTGTGATTCATTGTCTGAGGGATCTTCTGGGAATACTGAGTCAGGTTTTCTTCTCCTTTAAGCCAGGATGACTTGCACTGCTACTGGATGTACTACTAGCACATATGGTAATAACACCTGCTCCAAATTCTGAAGTTCCCTGAAACAGCTCTGGATTGCACTTTGAACTGCCTCTCAACTAATCCCTTTCTTTAAAGAGGTAGGGAAGAAGATGACAGTGGTTCTTTGATGTTTTTAAACAGTACCACTGCTAGTTTTTTCCTGGTGATTACAGAAGCAGGGTTTTTGGGGTTTTTTTGTAGTGGATCCGTAGCTTCAAAATATGTTGATCATGGTTTTGTAATGAATTGGAGCTCTGAATGTGTATTTCCAGCATCAAACTATTAAATGTAATTGATCTTTATTGTTATATTTTTCTTTTTTTCCTTTATTTTCATAATGTATTAATAAAAATATATGCTATTACCAAATATGAGTAAAGATGAAGATAGAAGAAACAGCAGAACAGAACATACAATGAATGTGAGGCAATCTGAAAAATTATCAGAATACTTTTTCTATTAGTTAAATGGCAGTTACACTTTTATGCATGAATGTGTATAGATGACAGTAAGAACTTCAAAAGATGGTATTTCTGACAGCCAGCACTGCAAACTCAAGCTGAAACATAAAAGACAAGCTTTGTTCTTTCGCCCCACCCTTTCCTCTTAAGAATTAATAGAAAAGTTCAGTAATTGGAATATAGCTGGCATCTTTGATGACACAAAGCAGAATGGAATCCGTCTTGTTCCCTCGTAGATTCGTTGTCTTTCTGCTGCTGATAATAGAAAATAGTTTTATCTTGGTGAAACAAGCAGATGTGATCTGAAGATATATCTGAAGCATGATATGTCACATACCAGATTTCCATTGCTATTTCTCTGATGGCAAATGTACTTTGAAAAGTGAGGCTTTTGCCCTAAAACCAATAAATTAAATCACCAAAAATTTGGTCTAGTCATACATTTCAGAATAGTCCAAGCATTCAGGTCTGAATGTAAAGGAAGTTAAGAAGATTTCAGTATAACTTGTGAATCCTCTCTCAGTTTAAGAGCTGTTAAAATTGCAAAAAGCATCTATCTTTTCTTATGTATTGTATTTGGAAATTTACAACATGAGAGTCTCATGCCATGCATACTGCAAATGACTGGGAAAAAAACCAAAAAAATCCCCAAAACCCCAAAATATAATAGGCAGAAGAAAACCATCCATCCAGGTATTCCCAGAACAGTCTCATTAGCTGTGGACAGCTAGGGAATAATATGTTTGAAAAACATAAAAAAAAAAAAAAAAAAAAAAAAAAAAAAAAAAAGTTTTACATGGAATCTGGCAGTTTCCCCCAAGTGAGAAATTGTCAAAGCATCAGGCAGAGGGTTTGACCAAATCATCATGGAAACAGATGACGTATGATATCTTCATATAAAAACTCAGAGTGAAATCTGCTTCTCTGCTTTATACCTTCTGCAAAAGGGAATGCAATTGGACAGGCACATTAGCTGCAGTCTTCATGACAGAAGTCATTTTGTCCATCATCAGATTGTGAAGCAGGACAAAAAGTAGGAGCCCTTGATGTCTAAAGAGCCAGCTGAGATCTGAAACAGATTCATAGTCGTTGAAGAGCAGCCACGAATGGAATCACATCTCACGTGCTTACCCAGTGAGAGGAGCCTGATAATTTTATGCAGGCTTTCCCATCCTCCTCACTACTTGGCTTGCAAGATGCAATGAACTCTTTCTCCTTGTCAAGTGTGCAATTGCCTTCTTTGCACAGGACATGAAATAAAGCATTGCTGTGTTGTTTGAACTTCTTAAAGCAGTAAAAAGATACCAAACTTCACAATAAATAAGGTTGGGCATTCTGGCCTTGATTCAACAGTGCACTTAAATATGTGCTCAAGATCATCTCCATTAAGGAAAGCACTTAAGCACATTCTTAATTTTTAACATATGTATAAATGCTTTTCCGAGTAACGATAGATTTAAGCACATGCTTGTGTGTCATACTGGATTGGGGCTAAAATCAGCACATATTAGTTCTTTCCAACAAATCAAAGCATCTGTTTCAAAAATAACAATGGGTCCTTCATAGCAAACAGCTGTCCTCATCTACAAAGTGTTTCAACCCAAGGCATGACTTGATGACTTGATGTGCATAATAAGAGAAATACTATTTAAGATGACTTAAATTTGCAGAAAAGGTATTGGTCCTTTCTGAAGATGAAAGCTGAAAAAAAAGGGCCATTAAACCTTCTTTTGTGTCTGTAAATCTTTCTTTGTAATAAGAATAGAAATATATGGATCTAAGTGCATGCTTAGGGAGAAAAAGAGGAAAATTTCACAGTTTGGATTTCATGTCTCTTCAGTGCTATATTTAGACCAGCTAGAATTTCAGTTTGATAAAACATTTCCAAAGCTATGGCTATTTTAATTCTTCCATGGGCAAAGCTTTGCATATTTTTAGTGTTAATTCACTTTAATAAATAGGCACCCTTTAAAAAGCTGTACAATAGAGAGAATAATACTTTTAATGCAAATCATCTAGGGATTAAAGACTAATAATATAACACTACTCATCCCAAAGGATCCGTAAACACTGGAATGACTTTATAAAAATATATCGGTCCTCAATCACTCACCCTTTCCCTTTTGAGGTAAACCACAGTAATGATTTATCAAGGCATAGCATTACATTTAAGAACAGAAGGAGAAGCATATTATCTTTGACTACAACAAAAGAGAGAATTTTACATACTGTAGACAGAATAATTACCCAAATTAGAATTGGCCAGGGCAGAGGAAAAAAATGGAGGAGGTGAACAGAAGGTCAAAATGAAGAGATGGGGGACTTCTAGAGAGCCATCTGTCACCTAAAGGGGAGGGGAGAGAGAAGCAGAGAAGAATTATGATTCTC
>NW_010318329.1:12294-45541 GCF_000700745.2 Antrostomus carolinensis | reverse complement strand
GCCTTCAGCATTGTTGTTTGGTAATATAAGGTTGTGGGGAGCTTGACAGAGAGCCAGAAATAAGTTTCTTTTACCCAGAGAGACAAGACAGATATATCTGGGAAAGAGGCTTGGGAGCCCTGTAACATGCTGAACTTGAGCCAAATATTATTGGAAAGGACCTGGGAGAAAAGAGAAACTCCAGGCACTGCACTGGCTTTCTTTGTTGGAAAGATCAGATCTTTTTGTATGCGATTTGAGATGCTGTTATATATATAAACGTGCATATGTGTGTGTGTGGGGGGTGTATTTTGCTTTACAGGACTGTGGGGTCAGCATAAATTTCTCTGTAAGCAATTCAGACCATGTATTTTCTTGACATTGCAGAGCATGATGGCATCATGATCTTTACTGAAGACTATTACTGCTACTGAATGATTGTTTACTATCTATAATCATGTATGTTTTTGAAATCTCTTGCATCCTACCTAAGAGGATATTGCAGAGCACAAACAATTCTGTTTAAACATAAAGGTCACAGCTGCACTGTTAGAAGATCAAGCAGAAGGATTTCTCTGGACAAAAAGATCTGAATTTAAGTTTCTGCTAGGTATGATTCAGAAAGCAAAAGGGCTATAACAATTGGTCTGTGGATTCATTGTTACTGCACAAATCAAAAAGGGAGAGATGGAGAATCTGAGTGTTATGCAAAGTGGCTATCTTGCAATAATGGCTATGTAGATGATCTATGAGTCCCTGTTTACTGAAGACGGGTCATTTATCACTCCAAGTAGGAATCTGGAAATCTAAGTTTTGTAAATTCTTCCATTCCAAAATATGCTTTAATTTCAATCCATTTGAAAGCAGCCATAACAAAAATGGTTTGAGTCTATTGAAATATTGTGTTTTGATAACATAGAGATACTTTGCTTCAACTCTTTTATTACATCAGATAGCATTCATTTAGAAATGAAAAATAATTTTAAATTAAACATTCCTTTCTCTTTGTTATCCAAAGTCATCTTAACCATTTTTTTTTTCTCTAAACATAAATGAACCAGCTATATATGTGCAAATATAAAGTCAGATTTTATTGAAACTTCCCATTCTGACACAAAAATGTGACTTTGGTAGAAGAAAAAGAACATCCCTTTTACTTAACATGAGGAAACCTTGTTTCCTTCATGTCTTTGGAAGGACAGAAGGAAAGTGAAGTCTACTAGGGCCCTGGGGTATTTGTACAAGTCTATGGACATGAGTACTAAAGAAGCTTGAAATTAAATTCTCTACCCCTAGAAGAACTATTTTACTTCCTTAGCTGACAAGGTCATTTAAAAAAAACCTGACATGTTTTTCTTGACAGCTTTAGCCTTAAGCATATATACATGCAAACATATAATAGATGCTCTGGTTATTGTCAACTACTTCTAATTTTCATCACAGGACTATGTATCTGTGGATTCTTTGCTCCTTTCCTTCTTGTTTTGTGTACCATCTCTGTTTTACACACAGCAGAAATCAGTTGTTCTAATCTTTGTCCTTATGCATGCTATTAATCCAAAGTGAAACCTTTTTACTTCCAGTATGGCACTGCATGTACTTACACTTTGGGTGATTATTGTTTCAGCTGTTTGACTCCATTGACATGCTCCTGAGTAGAAGCCTGGTCTTAAACCTACCAGCTTTGATGAGGTTTCTCCTAACCTCCAGGATTTATAAATAGCTATACCTGTCTATCTTACACTTAAAATGTAGGAAAGGAATGTTGCATTAAAGAAAGAAAGAGGCCACTGCATTGGTTAGGTTGGTTGTAAGAATGTTTTCAAATTATTTCAGTGAAGTTACCTCCTTAATCTGATTATCTTCAAGCTAAATAAATACTTTTTAAGGTTACAGCTACTCCAACTAAACGATTTTTCAGGTCTTCTATAGACACATGTATTAAGAAGCTTGACATACTTCTGCATGATTGTGCAGTATGGCATGATGTATCCTCAACACTTACATGAGTTTCATTCCCTTCCTGTCTCTGGCATTCTTTTCTCTCTAGGAAAAGGAATGTAAATAAGCCAACCTCTGTGGAATCAGTTTTTGCAGAGACTGAAAGGTATTTCTACTGCCAAGTGTTTTTTCCACCACCCCTGTTGTTGTCTGCAGGAGGCCCTATAAAGGAACACTTTGCTTATGGCAATCAAATGCACAGTGCCAAACTTTCCTTAGCAAGATGACAAATAAGAGCTTGCATCCCATACAGTATTGCATACTTAGTTACTATGCTGACTTTTGGCAAGTTTATTCACTACACATTGTAGAAAAAAAATCCATCAGCTAGAACTTAATTTTCATTGTGATAACATTAACCTGGAGGTTTAGAATCATGCCTGCATTGCATATACAGCAGTGATGTGGTGACAGGGTGAAAGCCAGACATGTTGAATTTGTACCAAGATTAGTACAACCAGGCTTTGCAGTTCCCCAATGTTGTATTAAATCTCACACAAATTCACCGGACTGTAGTTCCATCTTTCTTGTTATGCCTGTACTAGTAATTTAACAGTGCTAGGATTTGTTCTCTGGTATGAAGGCCAATTTGCACAATCCATCTTAGCCATGCTGTAAAAATCTCTTATCATTCAAAACAAAGTGGTTATACTAAAACTGACTGCTGTGAATGGTCTGATCCTCCGTGCTGGGCAATATTTTTTTGGAGAATACTAGGTAGACTGACAAAATGCATGTTGAAAAAGAAAATCGACTTCTGGCACCTGCGTCTGGGCCCTAGCAGATTTTTGTTTAATTTGTCACTCTAGACATAATCTCAGAGTCTACCTGAGCTCTTTGCTCTTCAAGCTATACTGACGTATTAGAACAATTGCAGCCTGGCAATTAGCATTCCCAAGTCACCTAGGCATCTTTCTGCATTACAAATTTAGTGATGCAACTGCTACTATTTCAGCAGAGTTTTGTCTGTAATGTATTAGTTGCTGTGTATATGTGACAATTAATAGTCTCTGCATTAACACAAAATTGAAATGGAATTTGAAAAAAGAATTAGGGAAAAGAGGACTAATAAGGCAATTTTCATCATGTCAATAATAAACAGCTTCAGAACAGTGGGTTGTTTTTGTCTATGATGTTCAAGGGAAACATTTTCTTATGCATGAGATGCATAGATTGGGTTTGGACATAAATATAAGGTAGTGTTGGACGGAGCAGTTGTGACAGAGGAAAGCAGAGACTCACTTCCTCCTAAGCCAATGGCAGGTAGGTTGCGTAAGTTTGCAATGAGAAAGACTTCAACATAGTTCTGTTAGAATATTAGCACGGAAAATAAAATAAAATGAAATAAAAGGATATCCTACCTTACTGAGAACTACTGACCCTCTTTACAGGCATCTTTATACATGATGATGGCTTCCTCACAAATCAGTCAAACCAAGACTGGATACTCAACTAAATGTAAACGGGTACTCCACTGAGTTAAGTTGAGAATTGATTCAAAGCTGGTGCACAGAGTTGACTAGACTTCTGATATATTTTAGGAAGCTTGCCTGACTTGTTAAAACAAACCCTGAAAGAGGCTGGGAAGTGGAATGCCCAGATATTTCCCCAGTAAATTCTTCAGCAGATCTACAGATTTTATTTTGACACAATCTGGATCATAAGACTTGGAAGTAAACTTGGCATTGTTGTGTGAAATATGAAATCCCTTTATGTTCACTTAACATTTCACTATGATATATGAATAATGAGTGTTATGAGTGAAAAATATTTTTACAAATTATTATTACAATTCTGGAGAAGACTGTTGTGCTACACTTCTTTGGCATTGACATTGACTTCAAAGCAGAAGGAAGAAAACCGGTAAGAAATTACATTAATTATATGAGATAAAGATATATAAAGAAATATTCAGAGAGACCTAAAAGGTCTGGTTTTGGTATAAAAGCTTGGGTTTTAATAATTCAATTAATGATTCAGGTAACAATTTTTTTATATTTACCTCATAAACTGTCATTCATTCTAGAAAGGATTTATTCTCTAGACATTCAAAATGAGTCATCTATGCCTAAATTAGACATACAGCTCATCTGACAAGTCTTCAATACCTTTATTAGGAAAGGTGAACTCTACCATTAAGTTTCTTTTCTACACTAACACTACAATTATAATTGTATTTTATGAATATACTGGAATAAGCTGCCCAGAGAGGTTGTGGAGTCTCTGTCTCCATCTCTGGAGATGTTCAAAACCCACCAGGATGCTTTCCTGTGCAACCTGTTGTAGGGAACCTGCTTTGGCAGGGGGGTTGGACTAGATGGTCTCCTGAGGTCCCTTCCAACCTCTACGATTCTGTGATTCTGTAATATTGATATTTTATATTATACTATTGATATAATTAATATTATTATATGTAGAATTTTTTAAAAAAACAGATTTTTTAAACTCTTGGAAGCATCTCAACATGTTCACAAACATAAGATCAAGAAATTTTAGCGCATTCATTTTTTTATTTTAATATGTAATTTAGGTACTTGAGAGTGCTAAGTGGTAATTGGACTTCTTTATCTGTGTGTATATATTGTGAAGTCTGTACTGTTACCATGACTTCTTTAAAATCTCATTAATTTAACAAATCTAAAGAATTTAAAAAAGAAAGCATAAGAAAGTTGTAGATAAAGTCTTCCCACTTAAAAAAAAAAAAATCAAGTCTTTAAACAAAATAAAATTAAATAAATTATAGAAAGAACTTGGCATTTTCCCTGACGAGTTAACAACAACAACTTTTTTATCAGTCAGTATCTCGAGGTTCTATGCATCCATTCCTTCCAATGCAGACTCTAAGGTATCTAAAATAGCTAAGTAATATAAGTAGCTGAGTGAGAGTAGAAGGAAAAAAAACATCAGCAAACAAATCTATTTGGCATTGTTTCAGAAGAAATGAATTTTTCCTAGATGGCTCATTCCATAAGCTGAAATATTTGAACTAAGCCATGTTAGCAATGATCATAGTTCTAGCGTCTTTTCTCCATTTTTTTATAAATTCTTTTTGGGAAAGGAAAAGTTTTGTGTATTTTTAAAAGTCAAAACATAGCTTTAAATATTCATATTTTCTGAAAGAAAGCATATTGCTTTTCTATTGAGTCATGCTATGGGAATAGAACCCAGACCATGCTGCTGGGATTCCTACAAGGGCTTTCAGTTGCTTGTGCATATTGTATAATCTGAGAATCAAGGGACTCAGCTGCAGTTAATTTTCATTTGCTGTTTGTATATAAATGCTTTTAGTACTTAAACTAAATTCAGATCAATTAAACTAATGTTGTTTGACATAATATTCCTTGTTCCAAAATCAATATCCCTTCATTTGACAGACTTATTCTTGAATTCAGGATGTTTATTATTCTTAAAGCTTACCTATAGACCTGGATTTTGTCTTTGATGATGTAAAACAGTTCTTCCTTATGTACCATGAGCCAGAGTATAATGGGGTTCAAATTTCTCTGCTAAATATCTTTAATTGTAAGATCATGTCCGTTAACCTCTTACCATAGTGCTAACTTCCTATCCTTTCCTTTTGTCTTTGTTATTTTCTCTTTGAGACTGTATACTCCCGATGAATATATATACATTTTTAATAGTACTCTGCTACTGAAGATATCTTTTTTCCAAGATTGTGGTATTTGATAACAAAAGGTCTTCCACCAGACTTTGGATTGTGAAGTCTTCCAATTTCATTTCAATCAACAGATTCCATAAAGGTCGGTGGCCCAAAAATCTTTCTTCAGACTGGATTTGATAATGTTTATGCCACTGCCTAGAGAGGAAGGCAAACTATAGGGAAGCACTTTCAGTATTTATTGTCTATACATCAGGGGGTACACAATGCTGATCCCCTGCTTTTCATGGTGATCCAGAGTTGAAGTGAGTCACGGCGTCATGGTGATACCTGCTTTCTACTCCTTGTTTCACACACCCATTCATACATAAGGAAAGCTGTTGTGGGGAAACACCATACCACCAGTGCTGGGCCTTTCTTGTTCTCCCACAACAAAAAAGCATGAATCACAATTTGACCCTCAATTGTGTATTTCTTCAGATATATGTGCACTAATACCTACAAGAGCTTGCCTGAATGATGGCTGGTTAAGGATTGAATGGAGTCCTTAGGACTTGGTCCACCAGGAGTATTTTTCTTGAGCTTTTGTTCTGAGAAGACAGAACAAGGCTCATGCCCTTCAGATCCTCTTTACCCTCCCACTGTGGTACTTATAAATCTTGTGATTTTGTTTTGTCTGGCCCTTGTCCAAAAACAGACCTGTCGAATGCAAGGCAGCTTTGGGATCATTTATCAATGTAACAGTGGGAATAGCGGGCTGAACAGTAGTTTTGTGCTGTTACCAAGTAAAACCACCATGAGTAGTTACCTAATTGGAATAATATGGCACATGTTCCCATAATTGCTCTCCTTTGATAACTTCACTTAGGTCATGTTTTCTCAGTTAATTATCATTAGAAAAATATCTAATGAAGGTAATAAGGGCTAAGGGTTACAAAAAAATGGGTATAGGCTGCAATATGACTTATTTTCAGACACAAATATTTTCTTTACATTAATGGTAATAGAAATGATATAACTTGGCATCAACTGCAAATGTAAACAGCTATGGTTCCCAGGTATTTATTATGACTGAAGGTCAGAGTGGAAGAGGGGTTATTAATGAAACTTAAGCCAAACTGTCTCAATTATGCTGCTGGAGGGCAGAGTCCTGACCTCGTCCTCCTCCACAGCTGCCCAGACCTCCAGACACAGACAAGAAATGAAATCCTACGGCTTCAGGTAGATCCTCCCAGCCACTCAAGCTTTGTTCCCACTTGAGGAAAAAAATGAATGAAGTGGGTATTACTTCATGCTTCGAACGAGAATGAAGACAGCATGACTGCTGATAAATTACATCATTCTTGTAGGAGAGATATGAGAGAATATTACAGTTCTGCATAACTGCTAAAAAAAAAAAAAAAAAAAATCTTTTCATCCTTCCACATTCTGTTCTGTTCTGTGGAGAACATTTTAGATCTTCAGACAGGAAAACTTCTGAGTAAGTATTTCCACATTTTGAGTAAAAACCTATATTCTAATCTACATGTTCTTTAAAAGTGTATCTTAACCTGAGAGATATGCCGATAAGCTTATTAGTATGTATTAGGCTGGTATCTGTCTCACCTTATCTCAGGTGCCTAATAGTTAGAGGTCTAAGTCTGACCTGGTGACCTCAGGCTCACTTTATAGTCAGAAGAAAAAATGGGCATTCCCAGATTGCAATCCATCTTATTTGAGCTAAGTACACAAGACAGGTCAGATGAATTGTGGCCTGGATTTGCTTCCACTGGGTATAACAGGAAGCCAGGGTAACTAGCAGAGGTTTAAATGTTGAACTTTCAGATGTCTACATTAAGGTAGATGAATTGCACCCTGAAGTTATGCACACTAATAAATTAAACAGTAGAAAGGAACATGGCCTACCACTTTGTTGCCTACAATACAAACATGTTCGGATGGTACCTACCTGGTTTTGACCCAGACAAAGTATTGCTGTCCCAACCAGTTCTGGAGCGAGTTGGGGCCAGAGACTGTTAACAGGCAGTTTGGATGTGACTGCTCAGTGACTGAGGGCACAAGAATTCAATAAAATGGATGTAGGCCTTTTTATGCTAGTTAGCTGCAGTGCCAGAAAGTAGCTGTGAGCGCATTTAATTTTCTAGCACGGTCTTAGTAGCCACAGGAAACAATTCATAGCAAACCCATTGTAAAACTACACAATTCAAGTCACACTTTCCTGCAGATTTCAGTGGAAGCAGTCTCTAGACAGATATATGGATAGAAATCCCTTCCTCCAGCCTCCAAGGGCCTCCAGGAACCAACAGCAATCTCTTTTCAGAAAGTATGAAACACTAATCTTACTGATATAAAATAACAAAGATGTGAGCAACTGTATGACAACATCTAGCCAAAACATTGTGTTTTAAGACTATTATTCTGTTCCCACTGACTTCAAAGCAACAGGATCAGTCCTGAAAAGTTTCTGAAGTTTTTTGCTGGAATGATAATGGCCAGAAGTGTAGTTATTTTTATTCTTTATGAGAAACAATGAATAAGAGACCTTGCTTACTTTTCACTGGAAATTCTGAAACAACCAGTTCACTTCAGGAAAAAAAAAAAAAACAAAAAACAAAAAAAAAACCAAAAAACAAACCCTTCTGTGCTGAATTATTTTTTTCCACTATGGTCATGAACACTTTCAAAGAAGCAGGACTCAGGACAGCCAATGCTACTAAAGCCAAGCTACTAAAACATCTTTCCTTTACTTAGACATTTGGGGCCTGTATTCTCTTTGTATATTTTGTCATTGGGAAATAAACCAGCTGTGTTCTTGAAAACCCTGTTTCTCTTTCTTGTTAGGTCAATTCAATTTTATGCATTGTGTTTGGCTCTGCTGATGTCTGTGAGAGAACCTGTACTTTGATTAATAGCATTTTGCCTTTTTAAAAAAAAAACAAAAAACAAAAAAACTTGCTTATTGACAGGGTGGTTTTCATTAACCAAGCCAGTAACCAGAATCAATTGCACTAACTGAATAAAGCAGAATGTAAAACTGTGGAAGGATGAAGACAATAATTAATAAGAACCAAAGACCATCACACACAAAATTCTCCAGCAGAAATAACTAAAACCAACCTATGCCACTATCACTTTTGCTTCAAAAATTATATGAAAAGCCAGTATATAATTTTGTTTTGCCACTCTACTCAGAACTGGTCCCAGTTTCAGCTGCAATAGAACTAATTTTCTTCTTAGTCACTAGTATAGCACTGTGTTTTGGATTTAGTATGGGATTTTGCATGAGAAGAATGTTGATAATATACCAATGTTTCTAGTTGTTGCTAAGAAATCAAGGACTTTTCAACTTCTCATGTTTTGCTAGTGTGCAGGTGCAGAAGAAGCTGGGGTGGGGGAGTTTAGCCAGAGCAACAGATCCAAATTGACATTTGGATATGCCAATGAGATATTCCATATCATATAACATCATGTTAAGTATTTAAATGAGGGTTGGCCAAAAATCTCTCTCTCTCTTCTGGGATTGAAGTTTCAAATTTTCTCTCCTTCAGGATCGCTAGGTGGGAATTAATACAAAGATATTTTGAGGCTATAAAGGGAGAAAATTAGAAAGCCAAAAGCCCGGATCATGTTGAGTGCCATCATGCAGTACATGCAGGAAAACCAAATGATCAGGCCCAGTCAGCATGGGTTTATGAAAGGTAGGTCCTGCTTGACTAACCTGATCTTCTAGAACACAGTCACCCACTTAGTGATTGAGTTTCAATAAGGCTAAATGCCAGGTTCTGTACTTTGGCTACAAGAACCCCCAGCAGCACAACAGGGCTGGGGAGGAGTGGCTGGAGAGCTGCTCAGCAGAGAGGAACCTGAGGATGTTGACTGACAGCAGGCTGAACATGGATCAACGGTGTGCCCAGGGGGCCAAGAAGGCCAATGGCATCCTGGCCTGTATAAGGAATAGTGTGGGCAGTAGGACCAGTGCTGAGTACAGGCCATTGGAGGACCCTGTACTCAGCACTGGTGAGGCCACACCTCTAGTACTGTGTTCAGTTTTGGGCCCCTCACTAGAAGGACATGGATGTGCTGGAGCATGTCCAAAGAAGGGCAGCAAAGCTGGTGAAGAGTGTGGAGCACAAGTGTTATGATGAGCAGCTGAGGGAATTGCGGTTATTTAGTCTGGAGAAAAGGAGGCTGAGGGGAGACCTTATCGCTCTCTACAACTACCTGAAAAGAGAGTGTAGAGAGGTGGGGGGTAGTCTGTTCAGCCAAGGGACACTTGATAGGACAAGAGGAAATGGCTTCAAGCTGCACCAAGGGAAACTGAAATTGGATATTAGGAAGAATTTCTTTACTGAAAGGGTTCTCAGGCACTGGAACGGGTTGCACAGGGTGGTGGTGGATTCCCCATCCCTGGGGGTATTTAAGAGTCATCTACATATAGTGTTCAGGGACATGGTTTAGTCGGGGACTTGTCAGTGTGAGGTTAACAACTGGACTTGATGATCTTAAAGTTCTTTTCCAATCTAGGCACTTCTGTGATTCTGTGACTCTGTAATGGGCTGGACATTGGTCAGCAGTAGGTGGGTGGTGAGCAATTGCACTGTGTGTCACTCATTTGTATATTCTGTTATTACATTACGATTATTATCAGCTTTATTATCATTATTATTTTGATTTTATTTCACTTATTTAATTGTTTTTATCTCAATCTGTGAGTCTCCTTACCTTTACCCCTCCAGTTCTCACCCCTATTCCCTGGGGCAGGGGAGAGAGAGTGAGCATCTGTGTGATGTTTAGACGCCAGCTGGGTTAAACCACAACAGAATCCTAGAATATTTCAGGTAGAAAGGGACCTCCAGAGGCTTCTAGTACAACTTCCTGATAAAAACAGGGTTAACTATGGGGTCAGACCAGGTCTTTATCTAGTCAGGTCTTGACAGCTTCCAAGGACAGATATTGTACTACCTCTTTTGGCAGTCTGGTCCACTGCTTCACTGTCTTCATGGGGAAAAGGTATTTCATTATGTGCAGTCTGAGCTGCTTTTGTTTCAATTTGTCTTTGTTGCTTATACTCCCACCACATGCTACTGTGAAGAGCTCGGCTCTGTTGTCTCTCAGTGCCCTCAGTTCAGAGTATCAGCCAGTCTTCCTAGTTTGGTGTCATCTGCACACTTAATGAGACTGCATTCCAACACCTCCTCCAGCTCACCAGTAAAAATATTAAACAGGACAGGCACCATGACAGATACCAGCAGTAGTCCACTAGTTACCAGCCTCCAGACAGGGTATGACCCATTAACCACTACTCTCTAAGCCCAGCCATCAAATTAGATTTTACTCATCTAGTTGTTCGCCAGTCCAGAGAATAGCGGACTAGCTTGAATGATAGAGGGACAGTGCTAAAAGCTCAGCTAAAATCCAGGTAAATGACATCCACTGCTCTCACTTCATCCACAAATCTAGTTACTTTTCACAGAAGACAATCAGGTTGTCAGACATGAGTTATTCTTGGTAAACCTGTGCTGATTGTTCCTAACTACCTTCTTCTGTACATGCCTGGAAATTGCTTCCAAGAGGACTTGTTCGATGATTTTCCTAGGAACCAAAATGAGGCTCACCAGTTTGTAGTTCCTTGGATCATCCTTTTGGGCTTTCCTTTAAGAATATGAACAGCTTTTACTTTTCTCTAGTCTTTGGGGTCCTCCCTTTATCTCTATGACCTTTCAGAGAGTAGTCTTGCTATGAAATTGATTGGTAATCTGAGACACAGCTATAGAGTCCCAAGGGTTCACCTGGGTTAAGTGCTGTTGCACAGTCCCTGACTTGGTCTTCATCTACTGCTCATACCTCTCTCAGCATTTTCTGTAATCACAGAAGCCTGGAGATCTTCTTGGTGAAGACTAAGGCAAATAGTTGGTGAAGGTATTGAGTACCTCAGCCTTATCTGTATCTTCTGACACTAAACCACTTGCCTCATTCAGCAACAGTTCCGTATTTTCTTCATTCAATCTTTTACTACTAAAATAACAGTACAAGTTCTTGCTGATTTTGCTGTCCCTTGCAAGGCTCAACTCTAAGTAAGCTTTGGCTTACTTGACAGCATCACCACATTCTAGGGCAACACTTTGAAATTTTTCCTTTGTAGCTCATCCCTCCTTCCATGTTGTCCATCTAGAAGATGTCAGACAGATTAATGTTTCCCATTAGAACCAGAATTTGTGATCTTAGGATTTGATTTACTCAGAAATTGTTGAATTTCACAAAACAAACTCTGTTGGAAAAGTTTTGCCAAGAAATTTCATTATTGAAGCCACAACTAACATGGTTATTTAACTATGATCCTAATAACTATGAAAGTTACTTATTTATCCTGACATTTTTTGATGGAGCTAAAACCACATCATGTACAGGATTTTTTCAAGATAATTATGAGTAATTTTTACTACAGAGGACTCAGTAATGTTTTATATTTTATTGATTGTCCATAAAACAGTTCTTAAATGTTGAGTTTTGGTTGGCATAAATGATAGGATTTTGTCCAGATTCATTAAGGACCAGACTGTTGTACTCACTATCACAACTAACAGTATGTTCTCAAATGGTCTTGTTTCATTTCAGTCAACATGACTTCAAAAAGTAGCATATAGCTCAATATAAGTAAAGTTGTCAATATAGTTAAGAACAAGCATCTATTTTCCCTTCTTCCACTAGAAGGAGGAAAATTATAACAAAGTGGGACACGTTTTGCAGAGAAATGTGGCTCAGCAACATGATGGTCCTTTTCTCCAGGCACCAACACAAATGCTCTGCTTTGAATCAACATTTAAATCTTGATATACTTTTCATGAGCTTTTCAAGAATGTGAAAACACTGTATCCCATCTGTGTCCAAACTTGGGTTATTGAAGATGTCTAAAACTGGATATTATTTGGAACAAACTCTTCAGATTTCTAAAATAATGTGCTTTTCTTGCTTGCCAGAAACAGATAATAATATGACATTTTAAATTTCATCAAATGTACTTATGCTACTTTTTTTCTGCTTTTGTAAATGAAAGGGAAAAGCTCACAACAGAAATATGGTTAAAAAAACTTTCCGCAAATTCAGGCTAATATCATTGTGCTTGTTATAACTGGGACATATCTGAATGCTTTTACTGTAATCAAAGTGGTGAGAAACAAAAATCATGAAAGCTCTAAAGTTCGATTTAACTTTTCTCTCCACCCCAGTGTTATCCATGTTCTAAGTTTACAGCATTAAATTCCCTGGTTATCTTGTTGCTTATACGTATGCTTGTAGGCATGCCCAAATGGATTTAAGTCCTAATAAACACTTAATTAATGCTCATGCTATTTGAAGATTTATAGCTAAAGTTTTCTCTTGCACAAAAGATTTTTTTCCTGATTTTTACCATTTAGCTCTATGATTCCCTGCAGGATTAAATCTGTTTTTGGTCTGGGTGTTTTCTAGAATTTTCTTTGAAGATGCCACAGTACATACAGGAATATTACCTGGTAGGCAGTATGGATCCAACCATTCTGCTTCTGAAGTAAGAGAGTTTAGTTGTGTGGACACAAGCTATGATGTGCCATGCCTCAAGGCCAAACCAGGGTTTCTGGCAGGACTTATTGACTAGTATGGACATAGTTTATTTCTTTGGCCAAGCAAATATTAATTTATTCCTTGAGAAATGGAACTGCCTTAACTGCCCCATCTCATTGCAATCTATAGTTAATAACAGAGCAATTATTTAGGAGACAAGAGACCTGAATTCAGATTTTCTATACAAAATAAAAGGGTCAAAATAAGAAACTAAAAAATGCCTCCCCACGTAGTCTCTAATCTGGTTGGCACAGTGCTGGGAGGAGACAAATATACATTCAATCTGCCCAGCTGAAAATAAATTCAGACAACATTCTTTAACAACTAGGTGAAATCTGGGTGCCCCTATTCCCAGAATCATTTTGTAAGACACAGCTTCCTAAATTGTCAGAGCCCAAGGCATATCTTATATCTGTGACTTCCAGATGACAGTCATCTGGAGCTAGATGACCTTCTGTCCAGCAGGCTGAATTTTATGCATGGTGTTCTTATGCATTTAACACACTCATTTTGTCATGTAGGGGAGTCCTTGTGCTCAGTGCAGGGCTGTTCTCTCTGCAAAGGATCATGGGTAGTATGAGACATGGGTAGTGGCAGGGAAGTATTCCCAAAGAATAATTTTAACACCCAGGGGGATGGTAGAAAAAGAGGAATAATCAGAACAGTGAAGTTAGTAAGTACTCTAGTAAGATATTAAGCCTTTCTGTTTAATTCCATTTTAGTGAATCCCTTCTGTCTTATAGTGTATAGAAAATACACGTAAGTATATTATGTCAGTTCATCTCTGTTCAGGAAACCAGTTAACAATATGCTTAAATGGTGAACTGACTTGGGATTCTTTTCTAAAAAGAGACTCTAGATATTTTGTCTCTGGTGGGTTTTTAAAAATAATTACAGTCCTGTCTTAAAGTACAGCTGCTATGTCAACACAACACAGTTTCTACAAGGAACTGCATCCAAAGTGAACCTATCTATATCTACTTTGAGAAAATATACAGCTATTTTTTTTTTTTAAGTCAGCAAGGACTTTTCTTGTTTTCATCCTTTCTAAATTTGCTTGTAAGTATATTAACATTACACTGCTCATGTCTATTAGAAAAATACCTGCCTTTTTGCAGTACTTGGCATTAACACCAGGGTGAAGGACATACAAAAGAGTAACACTATAGTTTTAAATAAAATGTTGAAATTGGTTATTGCATGTAATTTCCATGCACTAAAGGGACTATGTCAGGTCAAATTAGGTCATAGATTTTGTTTTGATAAAGAAAAGCCTTTACAAGTCTTAAAAATGAATCATTTTCTGATTATTTGTTCAACATTCCAATGGGAAATTTTACAGGTTATTTTTTTCTCCGTTCTTTTTTTTTAAAGTAGCATTGACCAACATTATTCATAATAGAGAGTCCCTCCTCAGCAAGTTTGCTGATGATACAAAGATGGGAGGAGTGGCTGATACACCAGAGGGCTGTGCTGCCGTTCAGCGAGACCTGGACACGCTGGAGAGCTGAGTGGAAAGGAACCTGATTAGGTTTAACATGAGCAAGTGCAGAGTCCTTCACCTGAGGAGGAATAACCACATGCACCAGTACAGGTTAGGGGCTGACCTGCTGGAGAGAAGCTCTGTAGTAAAAGACCTGGGTGTACTGGTGGACAGCAGGCTGGGCATGAGCCAGCAATGTGCCCTTGTGGCCAGGAAGGCCACCAGTATCCTGGGGTGCATTAAAAAGAGCATGGACAGCAGGTCAAGGGAGGTTCTCCTCTCCCTCTACTCTGCCCTGGTGAGGCCACATCTGGAGTACTGTGTCCAGTTCTGGGCTCCCCAGTTCAAGAGGGACAGGGATCTTCTGGAGAGAGTCCAGCGGAGGCCACAAAGATGATGAGAGGCCTGGAGCATCTATCTGCCTTTCGAGGAGAGGCTGAGGGTGCTGGGACTCTTCAGCCTGGAGAAGACTGAGAGGGGATCTTATCAATGTCTATAAATACCTGAAGTGCAGGGGACAAATGGATGGCACTTTTTTCAGTAGTACTCAGTGACAGGACAAGGGGCAATGGGCAAAAACTGGAACACCAAAAGTTCCAGACAAACCTAAGGAAAAAATTCTTTACTGTGAGGGTGTCAGAGCACTGGGACAGGCTGCCCAGAGATGTTGTGGAGTCTCCATTTCTGGAGATGTTCAAAACCTGCCTGGATGTGATCCTGTGCAACCTGGTGCAGGGAACCTGCTTTGGCAGGAGGGTTGGACTGGATGGTCTCCTGAGGTCCCTTCCAACCCCTGTCATGCTGTGATTCTGTGATAATGCAAACATTACACTGTTGGACTGACCACTGCTGTCCCATGGGAACCTAAAAGCTCTGACCTGAGTTTAAAGAGGTTGTAAAGCTTTACACAACAAGACTGGGTTTGCTGTCAGAGTCTAGAAAAAAGGATAAATAAACAATATAAAAGATAAGGCAAGGATATTCTCATGCATAAGAGAGAAATGAAAAAAGATTTGTCAAAGCCTGTTTAGAGAAAGATGGGTATCTTCTTTTGTTTTTGTAATGGCAAGTGATCTGTGCTGAAGAATATTCAATACGGAAAATGCAAACATTACATTTATGTTACAATAATCTACTTAAATATAATATTTTTTACTGGGAGAACAAATCTAAAGGGAATGATCTCAGAGTTATAATAGATTCCAAAATAAAAGTAAGTCAACATATTACAGTTGCAAAATGTAAAATATCAAACATGGAAACAGGTTGTGAAATATTCATATGTGGAGGTTTTTAGTAAGCATTTAATAACATTAGTTCTGCTTTATTCTTGAGGATTTAATGGAAATTTTCTTTAAACTGAGAAAAAAAAATAAGCTTGCTATACATCTGCCTGAAAGTTTGAATGTTCTAAGAAAAAGATTAGCCTTTGGGTTCATTTTTTTTGCATGAAAACTTGAAGAACAAAGAAAATTATGTAGTTAAAACACCAAACTTATGAACTTAGATAAAGGGGGAGGGTTTTTTCCAATGTTGTAATTATTAGATATGTCTTTAATGTTTCCTTAATAACTTTCATATAAATTTTCATTGAACTTTTTTAGAATAATATTTTGTTAATATCAATAATCATAACAGCAGCAGTAATTTAAGTGTGTAAATGTACAGATTCAAAAAGGAAGGTTATTCTTGAGACAGCAATGTCTAGGGCATTTCAAATGGTGATAAATATCCATGGTGATCAGATAGTTAGTATCCCTGTTCTTTAACTGAGGTCCACATTTGATTCTAGTCTCATCTCTGGTTTTGATCTTCTGGGTGACCTTAGAGTTGTCCATCTCTGCCTTACTAATCTTAATTGTAAAATGGGAATGATATTAAATTTGTTCATATAATTTTTTATGTCTGCTGATGGAAATAAGGAGGTATTATTACTTAACATTTATTAATATTCATATCAGTATTAGTATTTTACATGGGCCTAAGACTCAGAAATCCTAGGATCATTAACTAAATGTAGCAGATTATTTCCTTTGTGACTGGAAAGCCATAAAATCCTTGTTGTTTCTTGTTTTATACAAAATATTGAGACAATCCCTCATCCTCATCATTTTATTGATTTAGATTGTAAGATCTTTTGTGAAAGTATTTTTTCTAACTACACATTTATACATTATCTAAGACCCACTGTAAATACATACATACAGAAATGCCTTGTGTGGACCAGATAGGTCAGATTCCTCATAGATTTTCTTTTGAAATGTTTGTGTTTTTTCCTCACTTGGCCCTCAGCCTTGGGATAGCATTAATCCTCCCCTCATCTCCTTGAGTTGAACAACACCTCATTTCCCAAACCAACTTCTCCAAAACTGCTTGTGAATTTATGACCCTCCTGCCATCTTCAAATAACCTGAAATATAACTGTTTCACCTCTTCTGCTTTGCATTTATTGTGACTTGTAATTGTTCTGCTCTAGCAATACTGAGAGATTTCCTGGTACAGGCATGCTCTGAGATAGAAAAGCCTTTTCAAGGTAAGAAATACAAGCTGATTGTAGTAGCAATATGTTTATGTTTGTAACAGAGGCAAAATAATTAAAATTTCACTACACTGGAAAAGCATCCTAGTCTGTAGCACATAGAAGCAAGCTCTCTTTTCTTTGCTGTCTTCTAACCAGACAAGAAATCCAACTTCAATGAGAAGACTAAAGAGTATTCCTGTCCTTCTGTCTATCCTATTCATATTGTCTAGTTTGATGATCATGGTAGGAGTATCCTTAAAGAGATGCTATAGTTTTTTCCCCTTCAAAAAGAAAGGCAGCAAGGTCACAGTTATCAGCCTTTGTCTTGCTTTAGTAAACTAGAATAATCGAAAAGCAATTATTTTAGAAAACTGAATACATTTTCACTTCAACAAATGGAGGCATCTACCACTTTGCATTGCACTGGTAGCAAAGCAACTAATATGGTTACTCTGGCAGTAAACCAGAATGAAAAGGGCACACTGTACCTCAGCATTCTGAAGAAAAATGCACTAATATCTTGTTTACTTTTAATAAGAGACAAGGAGGAGAAAATTCTCTGTTAGGAACCTTATAACAATGCTGTCTTTGAATTCTCAGATAGTTGGGCTGCATGGACTTGCATCAGCCTGACTTTAAATCCCCAGTTTAAAAATGAAAACCAAACCCCCCCTTAAACAGACCTGGAATTTATTCAGGGATCCAGGAGCTGTTTATTTCTTTTGGATTACATAAAACCACATTTTTACTTATAGGATATCTACTGTTCCAATCAGTGCAAAAGGCTGGAGAAAAATGGAAGGAAATTACTGCCAAGAAGGTATTTACACTGAGTTCTCCGAATTATTTAGTGAAAAGAGTAATTTATATTTATGCCCCTACCTCCATGTATCGGAGAGTACATAGTTTCTTTTCTCCAGGAGCAGACTAGAAAAGAGTAACTCTTTGCCTTTGGGTTCCCACCCCTCCAGAGAACCAGTGGTTTACCCCATATTAACATATCAGTTCTCCTATATCTCACTGTGTGAGTTACTCCCTAGCAGCTGGTTGTGTGACCATGGCACACGTTTTTCAGGTCGTGCAACCCAGCCAAGCATTGCAGTCTGGAAGGGAGTATCCCCAGAGAAGTGCAGTAGAATTGAGAACCAGGAATTTGAACATCTAAATTTGACTTAGAGAGTTTCATTTTACCTTGCATTAGACATCTATACATGATCAAGACTGTACCATGGAGTCCTGTGCTAACTAGACTGTTTTGACCAGAGATTCTCACCAGATATTATGAAAAGCTGCAGCTTCTGTTCTCTAGAGCCCTGTGCTTCATTTACTACTAGTTGATGGATGAAAGATTGGACAGTTAGCTCAGTCTGGTATACAACATCCCCCAAGGGGCTGGCCAACTACATTTCATGCTTGGAAATGCACAAGCTATGGATATCTAGTGAGGGCTACACTGAACATGTCTATCTTGGAACTTGTGAATACATAAATAGCAGTAAATAAAAAAAAGCCAAGACATGAATTTGAATACTGGTACTTCATTACATGCTCCTTCACATGGCCTTTGCCTGCTACAGTCTTCATTTAGTAAAAGGAAAACATGGATCTGTTGGAGTGGGTCCAGAGGAGGACCATGGAGATGATCAGGGGCCTGGAGCACCTCTTGTATGAGGACAGGCTGAGAGAGTTGTGATTGTTCAGTCTGGAGAAGACAAGACTCCAGGGAAACCTTATTGTGGTCTTTCAGTACTTAAAGAGGGTTTATAAGAATGATGGGGACAGACTTTTTAGTAGGGTCTGTGGTGATAGAACATGGGATAATGGTTTTAAACTAAAGGAGGATAGGTCAAACTAGGTATAAGGAACATATGTTTTATTATGAGGGTGGCAAAACACTGGAACAGGTTGCCCAGAGAGGTGGTAGAAGCCCTATCCCTGGACACATTCAAGGCCAGGTTGGACTGGGCTGTGAGCAAGCTGATCTAGTTGAAGATGTGCCTGATCACTGCAGGAGGGTTCAACTAGATGACCTTTAAAAGTCCCTTCCAACTCAAACCACTCTATGATTCCAAAAGCTTGTTCCCAATACAGTGTCCAGGCTCAGTCACCTGTGTTAGGCAAAAAGAGAATTTAGGTAGATGGACACAATCTACAGAGACTTGTGGTATCATGTCCGGAAGATGGACCTGAAATATTACCAACGTATATGTAACTGTCAGACCTCTCAGCAGCTGTGATGTAAAAGTCTAGGTTTGTTTGAGCTCTGATTCTAAGCAGCTCAGTTAAACCTGAATTCCTCTTTCTCATGCTGTCCATGGTATCAGTAGCCAATGTGAAGCAATAAAAATATGCTCTAACCCTCTCTTCTCCCCTATGTACATACAGGTCAGGCTACAATCTGGTTTTGATTAAGTTAAAAGCAATATAAGTCTTGAGAAGAAGGGAAAACCTTGACTTTTTTTTTTTTTTTGGGTACAAATCAGACATCAATATTTGTTTAAAACCAACAAGGATACAGAATTTTTATAAACCAGTAATATTTCAGGAACGTCTTCTAAAAAACACACAATCTATTATCCTCATCATGCTGGAACCCTTGAGTTTCTATGTGTATACCATGTATTTTACTTACTGTTAATCTGCAAGAGACTTCTCACATGCATCATGGTACTCAGGTAACAGTTCAAACTTAAGTCATCCTTATTTGCTATCTTACACTCTCACTCTCTTTGTTCCTTCTCTACCTATTTTTCCAGTGCTCTGGAGTAAATTTCTGGAACAGCTCAATGGGATTTCTAGAATACCAGGAGTTCTGAGCTTTGAGTCAGTGTTTTAGTGGGACTAATTTTACCATCTCAGCCTCTCAAAATAAAAGAATGCTGACACAGACCAAATCTGAAGTTTGACAGGTTGCATGTTCAAAGCCTTATGGGATCACTTACACATAGTAGCAACATTTTAGCCACGGTGGTGTATTAAAAGCATGATTTATATGTAGGTTAATAAAAGTCACTACCTCTGACAGAAACCTTGACATTTGATAGACACTTGTTACTTTCATGAGTGAAAGAACATCTCTCCAGACAGTAAACTCCTACTGTAGTCCTATGTTGACTTGATTTTAGGGAGCCTTTGCATGTGTAATAAAATCAGAACTTTAAAAGGAGAAAACCTCTGTAAACACAATCTTTCATATATTTTATTTAGACCAATATATATATATTAACGTTGCAGTAACCTCTGTTTAAAAGACATACAGAAATTTTAGTTTCACATAGGTCACAGCAGTCATACTTCAGGGAAAAATAAAAAGGTTCCTGACATTTGCAAGGTGTTTTGGTTTATATTTATTTGTTTGTTTAGGCTGGTTAGTTAGTGGGAGTGTAGCACTTTTGCTACAGCTCACTGCCTCGGTGGGTTTCTGTTATCTGAAGGGCTTACATTAGCACAAAGCGTTCTGTAAATGGCAATTTGTCGTCAATTGAGGAGGATTAAAGAGGCATCAGTTACAAGACAGTCTGCTACTTATATTTACTCTATCTACATCAGCACTTCTTCCTACCTTAATGAAATCACAGCCTAGCTCATGAGTAATTTGTGTATCTGTAACAAGTTTACCTGATATTAAGAGCTGATTGAATGCAAACCACAGTCTGGAGCCTTTTGTCTCAATATTTGCCCTTTTCTTGTTGTCATGAATCACCCATTGATTTCAAGAGGACAAACATTTCTCAATGGAGAGAGTTAATCTCTCTTTCATGCTTGTTTACACACTCTGTTCAGCCCAAGAAGCCAGTTGCACTTTTCACCTTGGTCTACAAGTAATCACGCAAAGGTCCCAAAACTGAGCAACACCCTTTTGTGTCCACCCCTGTTTGTTTAACTCATGCTTCTCCTCACTGTTCCTAACTTCATTATATATGCATTTTAGACCTAAGACCCTGAGATCAAAGGGTCTGAAGGTACACTGTGAAAACACTAGTAAGCAAAGGGTTGTACTGACCTTTGTGCAAATCCTTTAGTTTCAATAATAGTGAGTACAGTAAAGCAGAGTAAATACAGAGACATTACACATTTCTGTAAGGTAAAACATGAAGAAACATTACTTATTATGAATTAAAACTAGGCACATGCTTAATTTAAATCCAAGATCTCTTCAATGAGACAGGGTTTGTAAGTTTTCTTCAAATACTTAAGATAGCAAGGATAGCTAGAAAAAAAAAGCCCTGTGTTGATGTATCTGTTAACTGAGCTGTTCAAATACATATTCTTTTCTCCCTATGCTAATTCAAAATTAATAATTTTTTGTTCCATTATGTGCACATAAGTAATGCTCTTGGAAGGACCAAGCTAATGTAAAAATAGTGATGGACAGTAGTAAGACCCAAATGACCATGGGTGACCTTTACGGAGTGATAAGCTTTCAGGTCCCAAGTCACCAAAACACTTAAGTGAGAACACATGTCTATTGGAGTAATTATCTTCAGAGCAAGCAATACGAGGAGACTTGAAAGGTTCTCTTAAGCAACGTTAACTGGAGAGAAATAGAACTTAGCAGTTACATACTATGCAAGCAGCTAAAAAAGCAGTTATGCTTGTATAACCAATTCTGTGTGAGGGGGTTCTCTGTCACCACAGCAGATTGCTTGCAAGGTCACCCCAAGGTATCCATAGATTTTCAGTCTTTCTCAGAATTTCAAACCTGAAGATACCAGTAAAAATGCAGACAAATACTGATGTGCTGAATCTTTGACAGTGGAATGATGTGTGGTTTCCTCCTAAGTCAAACCCATTCCCACTAGGTTAATTTCTACCTGTGTGCTTTTGTTTTCTTGCATAATGAATCCATTGTGCGTTCAGAAACAGCATGTCTGCCTGGGCTGGCCTCAGCAGCCTAGCATGTCTGAGCATACACTGGGCATAGCTACTTACAGGAGTTGCTAAGAGGCAATGGCTTAGGTTGCATGCACGTGGTTGGGGTTGGCATCAAATTGTACTGATGTTATCCTGAACGCTGGTGTACCTTGCTTCAAGACAGATTTAACTTGTCTGGCAAATCTGGTCTTGGCACTCAGCTTCCAGTACCAAAAAAGAGACTCTCAGACAGGACAGCACAAGGTTTGAGAAAGCCTGAGAAGTGATGGGAAGAAAGGGAAAGATGTGATTGTCTTCACGGGCCTTTTTCTATTTGTCAATGAAGGACTGACATCTTCTAAGGAGCCAAATTTGATCCATAGTCCTTATTAGTGAGAGACTGATATGGGATTTCTGTGTAGCATGGAGAAGTCCTCCTCTTAGGGAAGTTTTCTTGCTAGTGTAATAACACGGAGACACTAAAAAATGAGAGAGCATTGTGGGCTACCTCTGCCACACAGCTTTTGAAGAGACATCTGGCAGTGGAACATGCTCATAGCTGTGTTGCATTCCAGGTTGCTCCATATCATGAGGTACCAGACTGTAAGTTTTCCTGGGGGCTTCAAAGGGTACATTGAAAGGCTTTGTAACACCTGGAGCTTGTTAGGATTTTCATTCAGGTGTTCCAGATGGAGCACTTCAGTGGTATTTTGAAGTGTGCTCTGAGGCAAAGGCTGGTGTGTCTACAACAGCAATTTACTTCAGGTCAGGAACATGCTTCTGGAGCTAATAATCCAGTTAACCTCTCCAACTGTTTCTTGGATAGCATCATGGAGTGGTCTTTTATCACAGGAAATCAATACTTTTTGGGTCAACATAAAACAAAGGGTGCTCTTTGGCATTGCACCTAAGGGTCTCTGCAGCAAGTGGTAATGGGCTGAAATTTACAGAACAAAACTAGAGTTAGTTCAAAACCAAACTCCTGAAATGTGTATAATGGGGTTATTGTATCCTCAATACTAATGGCTTAATAGATACACTCCCATCAAACCTTGCTAATGTGAACATAGCTTATACAGACAGTTGGGAAATTGAACTTGAGGGTGCTGTTGGAGGCATTTTGTGATGGCCAGTATTTCAGAAGACAGTGCAATAAATCATCCTTTGAGCTTCCTCACATATAGGGAAAGGTTTCTTTACACCCTCACTAAAAATAACTGTTGTTGCAATTATCAAACTTCATTTCTGTGGTGGTTGTTACTATAGCAGTGTAGTAGTTCAGTAGGAACCCAGTGATCCCATTGTGCTAGGCAGTGCACATGCACTGAATAACAAGATTTAACCCTTTTAATTTCTAGTCTGAGTGTAAAGCCTTTGTTGATCTATGCCCTGAAGCGTGAGAGCTTGTTTTATTTCCATACTTTATTTATACCAGTGACATTTGTGCTATGTTACTGCAGTGTATTTTTCAGATGCCTTTCTGAGCGTATACTTTACGTCATGGCTTATTCATAATGTTCCTGCTTAAGTGCTAACATTGCAAAATATGATCTGTCAGTCTTGAGATCCTCACACCAGCTTTTGATGGTGTCTCTAATTTAAAAAAAACACAACAAAATACAACAACCAAACAATAAAAAAACAAGTGAATGTGATGCATTAATTCATTCTTTCTATGTTGTTGTATCAAAGACTGAAGGCCAAGAACCATCAATGCAAATAGGTGTAAATTTATATAACACAATCGTTATGCTGCAGTATCTTTTTGAGTTGATAAATAACTAAGAAATGTTAGTTTAAATAAATAAAATGTCTGTGTCACTCACAACTTCCAAACCCACTGAGTTTTGCGTGATTACTATCACAGATCTTGGAATCCAGGCTAACTTTCCCGATCTTTCAATTATGCATAAGTGGGGAGTCTCATAAATTCTGAGCCTTTCTGAAATCTTGCTATGTTCCAGTGATTGCTATCCGAATCCCACCTACTAAGTGATGATAGAACCATGCTTCAAGTTCCTAGCAGCTACTTAGGTCTCTTGATTTCTATTACACATTTGTGTAGTTGACTCTGCCTTTTTACTCATTCATCTGGCTATAAATTAGGTGATCTCTCTGCATGGTACCATCTAAAAAGTTAGTGAAGAAGGAAGACCTGAGTGATACTGAGGTCTTTCACATGGAACAATTGTGTGGGACCCAGAAAAATACTCCTAAAATATACTGACTGACTTTAGACAAGTCCCTTGAACACGTGACCTCCTTTACTTGTTCTACCCTCTTTCTCTTGTTTTCCCTCTTACTTTTTTCTGTCTGTACAATATCACTTTCCCCACTGTCACCAGTGTTTAGCATTTGCCGTTGACTGATTTATAATATTTGCACCAAAGAAAGGTAATGCAAAATACAAGTGGTAGCTCTCCTCATGTTTTAACTCTTACTGTTTTGTTGTTTTGTTTTTTTTTTTCTCAATGCAAATCTCAGGTGTCTCAGGCACCAGATTTATACTTCCCCCATAACAGAACCAAACAATTCCCCAAACTTTTATCAGGCCTGGCTTTGTGCTTCAGCCTTTTGTACTACTTGGGATTACTTCATAGTATTTGATTAGATTTAAAATGTAATTAATTTCCTATTGACAGATAGGAACCATGGGTAATAATTTAATGTTTATAAAGAAGCAAAGCATTTCAGGAGTGAAAAAATGAGCTGTAACAAGGCTCTTTGCATGCTTAGCTTATCAGGTATCTATTAGTCCTTTTATCAGGGTTTCTGGTACATCTGATATTCTAATACCTCTAAAAACTTCTGTCATTATCTCGTAAATAAATGCTGGGATCCTCTGTCATAGGAATTGTATTTTCTCAGTATTACAATATGAAAGGCAGCCAGCTGAAGACACTCATAACAGAAATAGAAGATTCTAGTTTTTTTGCAGGAATGTTATTCAGGAATGATGGCAACCTGGAAATTATTATTTTTATGCTCATGTCATTCATTTCATAAAAGCATAGGTACTTTTTCCTTCTTGAACTTGTAACGAGTATTTGCTGCTATGTTGTAGCCCTGGATTCTTGGAGTTAGGGGACTTAGTTTTTATAACCTAGCTGATGATCTTTCCTCTAGAGTTTGGGAAATGATGTGAACATACCAATAAATGTTTAGGGTTTTAGAAGAAAAAAGGAGAAAACTTGAAATGCAAAATACGGTAACGTTATTGTATAAGAGGCATGCTCTTGTTGAATAACAAGTTATCTCAAAGAAAGTATCACTGAACTGAATGAGTCTTTATTATGGATAACATTTTAGTCAGTGTAAGTTAAATCATTACAACTAATCCCAGAAAAAAAAAAACAGATAAGATTTTGATATTTGCTCCAAACTACCTCATCTATTATTAAAAGTACAATGAGGAGGCAGGAGAGAGAGACAATAGAAATGCCTTTTATTAGTATTATGTTTTGCTTATACTATTCCATGTTAAAGATTTTTCAGGGACATCATTGTTGCAGTTTGCTTTGGGAACTTTTAGGCTTGTTTGACCTATACTGTGCACACTATAAAATTAATTTAATGTTTTACTACATTTGCCTTTAAACATGGGTCCTCTTCATTTTTTTGGAGTTAAGTGAAATGTGGAATGTTAAATTCCAGAGTTAGCAGCCATGAGCTCTAGTAGTTATTCATTTCTACACCATAGATTTTGTTTCAAAGACATCATTCCTGAGCTGGACTGTATCCATTTTTCTTGGTGTTGTTCTACAAACTACCCCCAAAACTAGAACAGACAGTCTTATTGGTGATTTCTTAAGAGTACCAGAATCTGTAACTTACTACATGGAAAACAAATTTTGATAATTTTATAAACAAACTATATATAGATATGTATAAAAATTTCCACTGTTATTCTAAATATATGGACTTCCAATATTTTTCCCCAAAATCCCCTCCAAAACTTTTGTTTACGTGAATCCTTTAAAATTGTCCTGAAATTTTACTTGTCATTGAAGCTAGAAAGAAGGTTTTATTGACAGCAGAAAAAAAATAAAAATCTAAACTTATTCTAAATTATAAGAATATTCAAAATCTTGTGTAACAATGCAGATTGTTATAGAAACAGAAGCTGTAGTAACCTGTTGTCCTGGTTTTGGCTGGATAAAGCTAATTTTCTTCTTCGCTGTGCTTTGGATTCAGTATGTTATTTGGTATAAGAAGAATTTTGATATACCAATGTTTTTAGTTGTTGCTAAAAAATCAAGGACTTTCCATCTTCTGCAGGTGCAGAAGAAGAGTAAGTTCCTTAGTAAGATTAAAGGATCCAAACTAGCATTTGGATATGCTAATGGGATATTCCATATCATATAAAGTCATGTTCAGTATGTAAATGAGGGTTGGCCAGAATGCTCTCACATCTTCCTGGATTGTGATTTTGGTTTTGGGATTTTTGCTCCTCTGGGATTGCTAGCTAGGAATGGGCTGGACATTGGTCAGTAGGTGGTGAGCAAGTACACTGTACATAACTTATATGTATATTCTGTTATTACTATTATTATAATTATTACTGTCACTATTATATAATTTTTAATAAAAAAATATTTCAGCTATTAAATTGTTCTTATATCAGCCTATGAATTTCCTTACCTTTACCCCTCCAGTTCTCTCCCCTATTTCCTGGGGCAGGGGAGAATGAGGGAGTGGCTGTGTGGTGTTTAGCTGCCAGATGAGTTTAAACCATTACACCTGTGAGCAGAGGTTGTCCTCAGAATCTAAAAGAAACATTTTTGTAAGAAAACTATTCAATAGGCATCACATTGAGTCATGTAACCTTGATTCCTATACAGTTAATATTTGAAGTGGTCTTTCCTGTTAAAGAGTTTTCCCAGAGTGGAAACCCCAACTAAGCGTCATGACAGAAACAAAACCAGGCAATAAACAACATCTAAAACCATAAGTATATTCTGTGGTACAACAGAAAATCATGTGGGTTTCAAATTACTCTCTGTAGAACCTTTATGAGTGCAGATTTTAATTCCAGTGAACTAATTCTAACCTATCTTTTTCTAGTGATTTTACCTAGCCATAATTAACTTACCTGTTTCACACACAGAAAACAAATTGAATAAGCAGACAGAAGTTTTCAACATGCTAAGTAATGGATACTGATGTCAAACATTGCATCATGCAATATAATAGTTGTAAAAATTGCCTGGCAAGTAAATAATGGATTGAAAGATGCTAAACATGTTGAAATTAATTTTGAGTGAGGTCATCACACAAAACTTCAGTCGTCTAGGTTTGAACAGTGCCCCTCAGCCAATGCCTTTTTGGAGACAACTAATTATGTCAAATACTTAAGATAACAAATGGTCTCAGTTATCCCTAATTGCAAGTAAACTGACCTCTGGTGATTGGTTTTGCTTCTGTCAAGTTTGCTTTGCATGGAAACCAGAGTAAAGGAGACAGGTGAGCACCTACGTCCCTTTTACAATGGATTTAGGGCACACCTGAGACATACACAGGCTTTTCTCTTGGATAACCTAGTATGGACAGAAAGTTAGATGTCTATCAAAGGTTGAAATGATTGTGCTCCTAGGAGTTATCTGTTTCTTTCTTTTGGCTGTGATAAGTAAAGGATGACTAGCTTAGATTTAGACAGAAAACTCTTAGGTGTCTAAGATAGATAAAATGAGATCACCCTTATGGGTTTGTCTCCAGGAAAAAAAAAAGTCAGACTATGACACAACTAAATTTCCTTCCTAAGGTGGGGAAAAGATTAAAGCAAGAAAGACCCACTGGGCTTTCAGTCCTGCCTTCTAAATTGCCACAGGATAGAGTGCAGTTTCATTTTTGACCTTGAAAAATGAGTGTATTTTAAAGAGTTCTTTTACTCCCACTAGGTTTTAAAGGAAGCCTGTTAATGCAACATTCTGTAGAGGGAAGTTAGTGCTAGTGTCTCACATGCTGCAGAAGCAAATAGCTGCTGTCCTGCAAGCAAATAGCTGCTGACCCGCCGTAAATATTTTTGTTTTTTGAGGGGTGTTTATATGTTTCTGATGGTATTGTTGGTTTAGCTGGTAAATATTTCAATTGCTGTTATCTTTTTTTTTTTTTTTTTTTTTTTTTTTTTTTTTTTTTTTTATTTCTGGAAAAATGGCTTTTTTTTTTTTTTTTTTTTTTTTTTACTTCTTTTTTCTAATTACTGGAGAAATGGCTCATTCTTTTGTATTCTAAACCCTTCAGCACTCACTGAAGGAATAACTCCTCTTCAGCTGGGGTCTATTTACTTAAACAAGAACTATTTAAAAAAAAAATAAATTTAGCAGACTAGTCTCTGACATTCTGCACAGAGAGATTTTATTTTATAGATGGTCTTATTTACATTGAAATTTTGAAATAGCAGCTCCTTTTCTGTAACAAAGTTGAAGTCCTCAGTTGTTTCATGACAGAGAAATGGCGTCTTTTCTATTTCTTTCTCCTGCCCATTAACTTCTATTTCTAGTAACAAATTTTTCAGAATCAAGAAAAGTGATTGCCATTTAGAACCTGTGTTTATCCTTCTGACTTTTCTCTGTAAAGCAACACTGTTTATCTTGGCTGTATGGTGTTTTTGGAGAAGAACAACAGCTAGACATTTCAGAGATTGGTATCATGCTGATAAATTGCTACAGATTGAGAAAAAACTGCAGTAGAGCCATCATTTCTCTGCAAGAAGTCTGCATAGAAACCACTCTGGCACTAGGACAAAATTTGTGGCAAACACTAAGAAAACTTAACATTTCCATCTCGTTCAAGTGCATTCTTTTGGCCTCTGTTCTGCTGTCATTTGCTCACAGCATAACACCAATTTTCATATACTTTAAATAAGAGCTGAGTAAAATAGCTGTCTGTTTTAAAATTACCAGTGTTGGCATTCTGCCATCACACTACCTGTGTGCATGTCAGGTTGTATTAGATTGGAGTAAGAAGTAGATAACTAATGCACATCATGTTGTCTGATCTTTAGCAGAAATGGTTAAACTTTTGAAAGGGACACCTTTTGCTCTTAATAGTCTGGTCCTGCCATACTGAATCCATTTTGGCTGCTAGTATGCTTCTATTATTGCAAACCTGAGGATATACCTTAATATGCTAATATAAATTGCATTTTTCCCCATTTACTTTACCTTGCTACATCTATTTAACAGAACATAATCTACTTCATCTTGTTTATATTATTCTTCTAGATTCACAATTATCTCCGCTTCTTTAGGAGACAATGTGGTTTCATCAGAAACTGAAACCTAAAAATGGCTAGTCTCTGCTGCCAGCTTCATATATTACCTATGAAAATAATTTACTGCATTTTTCACTTTATCAGCCTTTTGCCTTTCTTTTCTGTTTGGTTTGTAATTTTTTCTGAGCTGAACTGTCTCCCATTATGTTAATGCACAGAATTTAGCATATCAGGATCCTAAACTCAGTTATGTCTATGAATTAGAAACCAAAAAAACAAAACAACCCCTAATATAAGTCCACCATTCAGAAGATCTGAAGAGCAGCTCATAGCTTTACCTGCAAATAGAGGTTTATTGCATATTTCAGGAAGCACCCATAAAGTTTAATCATAATCACAAAATATTTTATAAAAAGTTATGTATGGGCTTATCATGCTAATAAGCTATGTTCTTTATCTCAGAGTTTTAGCAATTCCTCGCTATAGTTCACAGTTTATTCACATTAATCTATATATACTTCACAATGAATGCCCACCCCCGAAGCCCTCACAGAGTCTGGGAACATTTACACTGGTTAAAAGAAAATGAGGCAATACCTTGGGAGAAATATTCTTTGGTGACCTTGTAACAAGTGTAGATATGAAGTGATATTGGAATTATGAGTTAGACATAAATTATATAAACTATATACGTCTTTATCCTAAAAGACATCCATAAGGCCAGGAGCTTACATGTGCTAGTGTACATAAAGGCTTTTGCTGTAATTACAAAGCATCGCAATCTGTCTGGATGGGAATGAGCTGAGTAGGAAGGTTGAAGCCCATATAGGAGGGAGTCAGGAGATCTGGACTTCATTCTCAACATTGTTGCTGTCTGACTGCAGCACTTCATATCACCTTTCTGATGCCCTTATTTCTCCACTAGCTGCAGCCTGCTTTGCCCTTGACGATGGCAAACTCTGTATGATGATGGCAACCTCCCATTGATTTAAAATCATTATGGGAATCCATGAATCTCTTGTAAAATAGAAAGAAAAAATAAGTACAAATAATCATGGTGACACCTTAGGCAACAGAAGTGCCTTTTCTGCAGTTGGTTTTCTTATATCCACTGGAGTGAGAAGCCAAGGCTCAAGGGCACAAGTGTATAAATATTGTGCAGGAAACTGTGTCATCATTCCCTCTTCCACAATAACAATGTGTAAGTCCAGGGCCAGTTCTTTGCCAGGCATTTGTCTGGGGTTTTCCAGTAGCAGAAACTAGGCCTAAGGCTTTTTCTTTGGCAGACTGTTCTGATGATCTTTGGCACTACACTGTTGCTGGTTTGGTTGGCTTCTGTGCAACAGAAATACTCCTAGAGTTAGGCAACTGCTGAGGATCTGGTTTGTCTTTATTTCTTTCTGACATTTTTTCTGGTTTGAACATAAAATGAAACACTAAATTGAGGTTGAATTTATAACATGGGCCTTGCATTGCAAGAAAAAAGTTGTACAGTAAAAAAACCACAGTTACTGTCCTTAATAAAGCTATGCTTTTTATGATTGATAAGAAGGTTGGAGTCTTTACTGCAAATAAACACACAAAACACTGATTACCAGAGATTCAGTTTGAACTTGTAGGATTATAGGTTCACAGAATAATTCAGGATGGAAGGGACCTTGGGAGGCTTAGAACAGATTCTACTATGAGGACAAATCAGGTTGCTCAGGGCTTTTTCCATTTGGGTCTTGGAAACCTCCAAGGATGGAGACTACACAACCGCTCCTCTAAGTACATCCAAGCCAAACCCCTTCTGTTTCAACTTGTACCTCTTGTCCCTCATTGTCTTGACAAGCACCACAGTAAACAATCCACCTGAGGCACAGGCTGGCAGCTGATGTGTCCCCCAAAGCTGCCCCTTACCCAGGCTTAACAAGTCCAGCTCCCTCCTCCCCACGTCACAGGGTAAGGTCTCCAGAGATTATGCCTACCCTGGAGCTCCTGGTCTGCAACCTGCTGGTGGCCCTGCTGCCATAGACAGTGTTGGCTCCTGCATTTTCCACTGCCCATCGGCCCAGGACATTTCTGCAGAGCTACTTCCCAACCACAGACTTTGGACTTTTGGTTACTTTATCTATCCAAAACCAGAGAAATTTAGATACAGAGCTTCAAACCTCAGCTACCTCATATGATTAGGTCAAGAATACAACTCTTTTGGTTCTGTAGAACATCAAGCACCTCAGATTTTCATGTGCTTGTATTTTTGTAATGTTGCTCATGACCCATTTATGCATTTTTTTCTGTTTTAACTCTCACCTCCTTTCCTGTGGTCTCAGACAAGTCTCTTTAAACCAGCTTAACCTTGTTCACAAAGGTAAACCATCTTTAAGTTTCACATCTGATTTGGTCCAATTTTCTTGTTCCTACTCTTTATTTTAACAACACTTAGGTACTCTTAGATGTTTTACTCATACAGTTCTTGAGTGATGAATATTCTTATGATGGTATCCAGGAGGCAACTGAGTAAAAAATCAGAAGCAGCATCGCTGACTGTAACCAGTATGACAAGAAGGGATGACCAGGGGAATAAGCTCTGTGAACATGGTAGTAAAAAAACAGCATGAGGAAACTCAGACACCTGTCCTTTGCTCAGGGCTGTCTGGAGTTGCAGAGACTCAGTCAAACTGTCCTGGGCACAGGCTGGGAGCTGTTGTGGGGCAGGGTCCATTGCCCATGGAGGGCTTGAATGCACTGCTTTGCTTTGGAGGGTAGGAAGTTTGAGTAGAAAGGATGAGGTCAACATGTGACATTGTCTCAGGGCTAGAGGAAGGGCCAGGATTCATTCAGGTTGCTAGAATGGTCTGATTTGAGCCCATACTCATACTCATGATCTCCTTGATCTGTTTGAGGGTAGGAAGGCACTACAGAGGGATCTGGACAGGATCAATCAATGTGCCAAGGCTGATTGTATGAGATTCAACAAGGACAAGTGCCAGGTCCCGCACCTGGGTCACCAAAAACCCCATTCAACGCTCCAGGTTTGGGGAAGAGTGTCTGGAGAGCTGTCCAGAATAAAAGGACCTGGGAGTGTGCCAGCTGAATACGAGCCAGCAGTGTGCCCAGGTGCCCAAGAAGGCCAATACCATCCTGGTCTGTATCAGGAATAGTGGGGCCAGCAGGACTAGGGAAGTAATTGTGCCCCTGTACTGGGCACTGGTGAGGCTGCACCTCGAGTACTGTGTTCAGTTCTGGGCCCCTCACTAGAAGAAGGACATGAAAGTGCTGGAGCATGTCTAAAGAATGGCAACAAAGCTGAAGGGTCTGGAGAAAAGTCGTATGAGGAGCAGCTGAGGAAACTGAGGTGGTTTAGTCTGGAGAAAAGGAGGCTCAGGGGATACCTTCTTGCTCTCCTCAACTACCTGAAAGGAGGGTGTAGAAAGGGTTGAACTATTCAACCAAGTAACAAGTGATAGGATGAACGGAAACAGCCTCAAGTTGTGCCAGGGGAGGTTTAGATTGGATATTAGGAAAAATTTCTTCACTGAAAGCATTATTAAGCATTGAAATGGGCTGCCCAGGGAAATGATTGAGTCATCAGCCCTGGAGGTATTTAAAAGACATGTAGATGTGGTGCTTAGGGACACAGCTTAGTGGTGGACTTGGCAGTGTTAGATTTTCAGCTGGACTTGATGATTTCAAAGGTCTTTTCCAACCAAAACAATTCCATGGTTCTATGATACTCAGGCTGAGACTTTAGTTTCAGTTTTATTAAAGACACATCAAGTTCTACTCCACTGTCGTAAGGCCCTACCTGGAATACTGCATCCAGTTCTGGAGCCCCCATCACAATAGAGACCTGGAGCAGTTAGAACAAGTCCAGAGGAGGGACACCAGGATGATCCGAAGGCTGGAGCACCTCTCCTATGAGGACAGGCTGAGAGAGTTGGGGCTGTTCAGCCTGGAAAAGAGAAGGCTCCAGAGAGATCTTATAGCGGCCTT
>NW_010318329.1:0-12052 GCF_000700745.2 Antrostomus carolinensis | reverse complement strand
TGGTCTAGTGGAAGGTGTCCCTGGTGATGGCAGGGGGGTTGGAACTAGATGATCTTTAAGGTCCCTTCCAACACAAACCATTCTATGATTCTATAAGTCACAAGTGATGACATTATTCTTTACCTGTCAGGGGTGCTCAGTGGATGCATCCGTCTAATCCTAATTGAGGAGTCAGGGATCCTGTTATCCTTCTTCCTTTTCATAATCTTCCTCTATGTGATGAGGTTTTGTAGGGCAAGTCCAAGGCATAACATGGGCAAATGTGAGGCTGAAAGTGACTCTTGAGGGTTTACAGAGTTCCCACTCACACTTATCCAGCAGCCTGGGGTCTCTCAACATGGAGAGGGAAAAGCTTTAGTTACTCAGTGCCTGGGTTCAATCCCTACCACTCACAGTTCACTCATGGAAGTGGCATTCCACTAATACTTCTATTTACTTTAATTCCCCTTCTTACAGAAGAAGAAAGTAAGCCACAGAAGAATGGCTTTGCCTATGGCAAAGCAGGAAGTCCATAAAACCACATGAAATTCCCAGCTGAATGCTGCTACACTGAAGAGAGAGAGGAGATTTGGTTTGGCTTGGGTTTTTTTTCCTTCTTCATTTTAATGTTTATCCAAAACAGTAAGAAAATCTTCTGAAACATGGTTTGAAGCTGACAGACAGAAACAATACTTGCTGCATAACAGCAGCAAGATTGCCTTTGTAAAATACATCTAATAAAACTGAGATCTACTACTGTTTAAAAATGAGAAGGTCAAAGAATTTGACCTAACCCTGACAAATTCTGCTTAAAGTGTCTGTAGTTCAAAAGACTTCAAGCCAGACTATTTAACTATTGGTTTTCTGCATGTGTGGATGTCTGTATTTTCTGTGCATCCACAGAAAATATGTATGTGTCTGGCACATAGCAATAGATATGCATATACACACTTATGCATGCACAAAACATGGCATAGGCCTTTGTTTTCAGGACAAAGCTAAAGGCTTTTATAAAAACGTATTTCACAGTAAAGAATTTTATTTCTTTGAGTATATGAGGGACAAATGCAAGATAGGAATTCTTTTGAAAAATTCATATTATATTTTTTGGTTTGTGTGACAATTTAGCATGGAAAATTTACCAAAGAGATCTCATTTAAAATCACATAATTTATCTGCCCATGATTGCAGGAGGCTGATGTCAGGACAATTTTTCTTCAGTTGATAACCCTTTAACCTTTAAATTCTTTTTTTTACTTCAGGCTGTCATGTCTTCTAGAAGTGAATGCTTTTAACCTACTAATACAAGATCAATTTTAAACTCTTGAGAAAAAAGAAGAAACCACACTTTTCTGTATGCTGTATGTAATTTTCCAGTTAGAAAGGTCCTTATAGGCCACATAACAAAATCTGAAGACTCCATAAGAAATGGTAATAATTTCTATTCATCTTGAAAAGAAGCCTGCATTTTTCTTGCTGTTCAAAACTGAATCTCTCTCAAGTCTCTTAGCCAACAGTCACAAATCTTATTACTTGTTATAATAGCCAAAAGAAAGTCATCTCTCCTGATCAAAATCCCCGCAGCCCTTTGATATGAATTTATCAACGCTACATACCAGGTTCAGTTAAATCAGTTCTCAGACGTTTCTCTTTGTGCATCAGTATTGGATATAGAAGTTCCAAATACTTTGCATTTGGGACAGTTCTTTGAGAGCCAATAGCAAAAGCTGGTTTTGCTTTACACCTAGAATATTTTTTTTTATTTATGGAATATGACCACTGATGCTGAACTTGTGCACAAGGTGGTGATTTGGGACCACAGTGCACAATATTCACTTGCTTTGTGATGCTTTCAGCTTTAAGAAGCCTGTCCTCCACTGCTTATAGCCTACTTATATGGCTGTGGAATATGCAAGTATATACTCTAGATAATGGTTGTGCTTTCTTCCCCTCACTTTTACCAAATACACTAAAGCACACTACAGTCAGTGTGAATTCTGGGAGTGCAGCTTTTATAATTATGCACCTGTAAAATGAACTAATCTGGAATTTAATCTGTTTTCATGTTATAAATCCGGAAATAACATATATGGGGAAAACTTAAAGTCTGATTGTGCAATTGCTGATCAGTTAGCAGGCATCCAGCATCCACCTGGATGGGAGCATCACTGTAATGTGGGAGCATTACTTAAATCTCTGACCCTGGGAAAATAAATAAATGAGTTCAATGTCTATTTGACTTATAAAAAATATCCATATATGTAGGTCTGTCAAGTAATATCAGATACATCCCCTAATGCTTTACAACAGAGGATCTGAACCTCAATATTTCTATTCCAGCAACCACTTCTCATTTACCAATATAAAAAGGCTGAAGTAAACTCCTCTTTGGAGGCAGAGGCCTGCCCTTTTCAGAGCCAAATACAGAGATACAGTGAACAGCATTTTCTTTCTTCCAGTGAAGGAAAAGGGAAAAAAACAAACAAACAAACAATAAAACAACAAAAAAACTTCAGTAGAAACATTTGGTGAGAGTTAAGCTCCTACAATCTACAGACAAATCCCATCTGATTTTATCTGAAGGGTCAACATCAGATGCACACCATTCTTTTGAAGAAACTAAATTCTTTCAAAATTCGTCAAAAAATTTAAAAGAAAAATGCCCTTTAAAAAGTAATGAACTCTTTTCAGAAACACAAGAATTAGAAAAGAGAAAAAAAAAGACTGCAGTGCCAGCAAAAGCGAATCCTATTCAACAAAAACATCAAGCTATTAAATTATTTGTACACCAGTTTGTAACTTAATAAGAAATGTCATACTAGTTTCCCACTTTTACAGATGCGTGAACCCATCATCTATGATCTCCATTAAACACTTTTTCTCCCAGAAAACTGTGAAATGCATGTGTCATGGAAAAAATGAGCCCTGGAGACTAGACTAAATCTAGTCTGAAAAGCTTCCTCAACCTCATATAAGAGACCTAGTCCTATTACACTGAATTAGTCACTAGTATGAATATACACAGATTCAGAAAAAAACAGTACTTTTACTCCATGTTTTTTAAAGAATCATATCTGTCCAGACTGAAATTCTCTCTTGTCAGGACAATTTGAGTAAATAATTTTGGCTGATGACACCTGCAGTATAGTTTGTGGCCCCATGGTAATCCGTGGAGAACTGCTAACAATTCACACAGAGCATGGCTGTGTAGTTCTTCCTTGTATCCAGGTGTCTTTACAAGGGTCAATGGCACATTTGTTTTTTTCCTACACTCTGTTATTTTTTCATGTATAAACTAGAAATAAGGCTTCTACAGAATGTGGATTTGTATGTGAATTTTCTTCTAAGAGGTCATCAGGCTGTTGAAAGGAAAGTAAATGAAGAAATGATATCAGATGAGCAGCAGTGCTAGAAAAAAAGTCTTAATTTGAACTGGCAGTGTGGACAACACAGTTGGAAATGAAAGTGGAAGCAGTGCAGACTGGTACTGTAGAGTGAGAATATAACAAAATGAAGTGATGTGAGATTTTTGGCAGGGGCAAAGTTGTGAAGGGCTATGAAGCTGAGCTCCTAGAGTAAAATTTTTAATGAATGGCTTTTAATTTCACGTATCTGAGCCGAATGCTGCCCCCTCTCCCCTCCCCCCCCCCATCTGGTCCTTTAAGTATACCTGGATGAATACTGCCTCTCAAAGCAATTTCACTGTTTTTGAATTGGCATTGAGAGATCTGGAAATTTTAGATCATTGAAAGATATTATCATTTAGGCCTTGGAATTTATTGTCTTCAAAGCATACTCTTTCACTAGAGAAACAGGACTTTATAAGCCTAAAAGAGTGTAATATTTGCTTTCTGATGCACGTGTTTGACAGTGAGAGTCTTATCATTAGATAAGAGTTAGAGTAGCTACCATCCCACATTCTCCAAACATAGCCAGATGGTTTGAGGACTAAGTAGTGAAAAAGCTCAGTCTTCAATCAAACAGAGCAGTTTGCATCTTTATTGTACCATTTGTTTAGTAGACTGACATGGGATGCCTAACATCCTTAAATATCAGTATTTAGGCAGCTGCTTAATTAAATTCTCAAGGCTGCATTTTGATGGGGGTAATTCATTTTAAACGAACAACACAACATAAGCCCTTTCTTGCCCTCCTTTTCTTTTAGTAGATAATACTCTGTTATCAGTTGCTTCTGGCTGGCCACAAATAACAGTCACAGCTTGAAATGAGTCACTGATCTCTGCAACCCCCTCCTATCCCCTACAAATCTGTCTCAAAATCTGACAGAAATTAATATAGATGTTTCTTCAAAATAAGAAATACTTTTCTGGGTCCTTTGTATGACCCTTAAGTGTCAGAATCTTCTCAGAATAACCTTGTTTAGCAGTGGGAAGAGTTTTGCTGTACAGACTTTATCTGTTTCTTTTACATAATAAACCAATTATTATTACTTTACAAAAGTATATTTATTCTAAAAATTTAGAATAATCCAAAACTAACAGACTGGGTTTCTTTTACCTTATTGAAATTCATCTTATTTCCTTTGTATATCTAAATGGTCACTCTTGTTTTTAAAGGGTATCCCAATCAAAATTGTCAATCAGTAAAAAACCACATGCTGTATGTATTGTTTGCTCACCACAGGTAATAAAGCAGCAAGGAGATGCTCTGGCCCAAACCCGAACTGTGGTTCAATTTAGAAAAGACTTCTCAGACAGAGGTGTTCTTGTGCTTCTCATTCAGTTATCCCCTGTTTCTTTAAAAACTCATTTCCATACATGATCTAAAATAAGCACTAATATGTCTGGTTTTGCCTCCCAACCTGACAGTTCTGGAAATTCCATTCTATCCAATTTCCAGTGGAGCAAATAAATGATAAGGGAGAGGAACGTGATATAAGTTACCAGCTTATTTAATATTCATTATATACATAAGTATATCTGTTTAATATCCATGTTTACCAAATGTAAGAAATACTCTCAAGTCAAATGTGGCTCAAGGATAAATAAAGCAGTCTAACAAACTTCAAGGGAGCTGCCCCTTGAAGAAATAAATATGTCCTCTTTTTTATCCTTTGAGATACTTAAAGATGGGACTGACTTTCATTTAAATTTCATACAGCTTAAAGCACATTGCACTTTTTAAAATTTATTTATTTTTGCCCAGAACAGGAAGATCTGAATATTATGCATACCAGCATCAATTTTAGCAAGTGTTTTAGTAAAGAAAAAACAACATAACAACAAAAATTGACCTTTTATTTTGATGCTTTCTAAAATGAAGTATTCAATATTTCAATTCAAAATTATGCTTAATTTTAAAATACTTTGAAGTCATTAAGAATAATAATAAAAGAAAAAAGCACATTGCCAAATAATGGTAATAGTGATGATGATTATGAGATAGAATCGTTAATCATGAGAGTGATTACAAACCTTTAAAGTTGATTTACATTTTCTAATAGAAAGTACTCTACCCTGTAAAATATTCACCGAGATTATTCTTCATTTCCCATTGTGATACTTCCTGTGTTCATATCCCAGACAAAATTAGCTCCTACTGACTGCAGTGGCGTATCCAAGGAGCAACTAATCTTATCTGAATTTCACAAATACCTCAAATGGTAGCTTGTGACTTTGATTACTAGGAGAGTAGACCTAATCAGATTCCTTTCCTTAAAACAGTGGTTCATTCAGGTCCTTCACTCTGAGAGATCAAAGTAGTTTCTTCTCTCTATCTGCAGGGAAGCTCATTAGGAGGAGGTTGTCAGGGTTATAATCACGCAACAGTTTTACTTCTGGGTTATAACGCTTTGCCTTTCTTATCGGTCTGTGCAGTCCAAAGTGAGAGGAACAAAGTAGGTATCACTGACATATGATATTTTTAATACTTTCACAAATCACTGTGGTTTACTATCTATTTTATTCATTCCTTCATTCTGAAAGCAGTTTGCAAATGTATATCAACTATATAATATAGTTTGGAGGAGTTTTTATCTGGCTTCTAACATTTTAAAATCAGCAACTATGTAAAAAAGTTACTTTCAAATTAAAACTTCATCAGTTTAACTGCATAATATATTTAATGCACTAGCTACTTGCACAAATTAATCTTAAGGACTATCTGTCATTTACTAATGTCCTCATTATGTTTCCCATGTATATTTTAAAATAGAAAAACATATTTAAATATATTCCTATTACAGACCAGAAAGGCAGCCTGTACAGTGGTTAGACTGTACGTCTGGCAGCTGGGAACTATTCAACTTTAATTCTGATATTGTCACTGAAATGTTTGGTAATTTCAAAAATAGTGTATTTACTAGCAAGTGCTAGATCCTGATTCCAGTGTAATTTTCTGTCTCCCACAGCATAAATTCTCAGAGTGTTTGACTATGGAGTTTTGATTATGGGATCTCCATTATTTAATGATAATACATTAGAGATGATACCTGGTGACTACCAGGCAATTGCTTAAACAGGATACTTGAAAGGTAAAACAATATATATGACGTCAAGCCTGCAAATACATCCTCCACTCTACTGTATTCAGAGCCCCAGTAAATGCAGTACTCATCTACGTGGTCTAAATGTAAAATCAAAACTTAAGTTACAAATAATAAAAACCATGGTGGCATGAAATACAAACATTTTTTAGACTCTTCTAATGAGCAATTATTGAAAAGCAACCACTTTCCTATAACCAGGAATGATCTTTGGACAAATTTTCCCTCTGATTCCAAACCATCAAAACTTAATAATGCTTCTTATAGCTGTAAGAAAGACATTTAAAAAAATAATAAAATTAGGATCTGTCTACATTGAGTAATTGATTGCAAAATGGTGAGACTGGAACAGTCACTGAAGGAACTACTCATGGAGCCGAAAGCCAAATGATCACATATGTATATGAAAGCCAAACAAACAGAGAGCAATGTCATCCCAACGTAGTTACACAACTTCCAAGAACTGAGCCAGTGAGCCAGTGACTACACCACGTTGTACTATTTATCTAGAGCCTTCCTGTGTATGGGTCCAAGTCTTCCAGTTCACTTAAAGCTAGCTCAGTAGTGACATAGTTTAATGTAGTGTCTTGTACAGCAGATTACACAAGTTCCTCCACATTCAGACGTTGCATATTGCACTGGGTTTTCCACCTTGCCATTGGATAAGCTCCACTGTTTCCTCCTTCATCCCTTTCATGATCTGATCCATGCCAAATACTGTTCCTGCCTCTCACGCCTGCCTCTGGGGTCCTCCTGCCATTTCACCCTCTGCTGCTGTCCCTTCAAATTCCCCCTCCTAGGCTCTACTATTGTCTACCAGTAACAACTTTTCCTCACCACTATTTCAGCTGCCTGACAGAGAGCAAGCTAGTGGGCTACAGAGCTCCATTCTGCATCACAGTTAACTTTTAAGGGTGACATGTCTCAGAGGCAATATGGGTCTTCATTTCATGATCTGTTTTCTGCACAGTCAGCTCTCTGGAATCTACACCTAAATTTATCCTTTGGACTAACAGAGTTGAAATCATGCTTCAGCTTTTTTTTTGCCTTTTTTTTTTTTTTTAAACACCAAACAAAAAACTTATCATAGAACAAAGCAGAAAAAAAAAAGACAAAGTATAGGGAAATTTAGGGGCAATACACACTCAAAAGGCACATTGAAAGGTGCCTCACTGATAAAAAAAATTTGCTTTTAAAGATCAAATCTTTGCCTCTTCTCCAGCCTCTTCTCCAGATCTTTGCTCTCCTCTGATTTCAGAGGTTCAGGTAGTTAATATTGTTCTGAATATCAGCAAACCTGAACACTGCCCAAAACCATCTGGAATTGGTTAAAGCTGTGGGAACTAAGAATCACTCAAGTACATATGTTGTTGATCCCAATACCTTATTTTAGAGTTGAATATTAAGTTATTAGTCCATATTTACTGAGTTGTCCAGCTCCCTACACCACTTTACGCAACTCAAAAGTATTTTGCATCTAATTTAAATAAAATAAATAAGAATTCGTTTAAAAATATGCTAGGGATTGTGGGTTTCCTGAACTGAGCAAAGAATAGTGAAGACAGATCTTCTTCATCTAGCTAGGCTGAAGATGAACTGAACAGGCTGTGTTTTCTGTATACATCTTCTACATCTAATTTACCACATCTTCTCAGAGGATCAGAATTATGGAAGAAAATGATCCTGATGTCCTTTCCAAAAACACACTTCCACAAAGCATAGAGAGGGCAATAATTTTATGCATTTGAAAATATAGGAAATGATAGCTTTATACACCTGCATACAAATAAATTGAAAAGAGAGTGTTTCCTGAAACTGTGCCTCAGTTTAAAGATGTGTGTGCTAGGATCAAGAACCACCCTGACATACAAATGATATAAGGAATGAATAGTGTTGTTTTAGCAAATTCCAGCTGGGGAAGTTTGTTGTACTGCTCAATGATACTTTCTAAGCTGAATTTCTCAAAAGTGCCCAACACTGAACACGTGTCCATATTCCTGTACAAAGCAATAGAGAATATTTGGCCAACTGGACTGTGTGATTGGCAAAACATTCAGACATTTCATTTTGGAAAAGAAATGTCACTTCATGGAATGGAACTTCCAGAAGACTATTCCACTGCCACTGCTTAAGGGGAAAGATTCTCTAATTTTTCCTTTGTTTAAAAGTAGAAAACAATATTATTAAAACATGGGCATGTGTATACAGGCTTCTGATTTCTAAAATATTATCTTGTCAGGTTATAGGAAATAAAATATTTGAATATTTTCTCTGGACCTTTAGATTTCTTCAGCTTGTTCCAATGACATTATTATGATATTTACAATAATTAAATTTATATCAACAGTTACTGGTTAATACTCTAAATATTCTTATTGTTTTACCACCAGTAGATTGAAAAGTACTTTTACAAAAGCTGCTAAGAAAAATTGCCTCCATTTTATAACAGGTGACTTTGAAGTATTGCATTTAGTTCTAGATGGCCACCAATATGAGTCTGAATGAAACTATGACATAAAACAAAAGTAGGTTTTTCTACTTGTGCCATTAAAATGAAACATAATAATGTTTCAAAGCAAACATAGTTATTAGGTTGAGATGTGAAAAGGAAGAAGCAATAGGTACCTCTTCCCTCCATTTTGTACTGGATGTTGCCAAAAGTGATAGGAACAGAGGAAGAAAGAGTGTGCAGGAACTAACTTTCTTTTTCAAAAGAGAGGAACTAGGAATAAGTTGTCCAAAGCTAGTGAACCTTTATGGTCCTTTCACATCTGTGTGATACTGCTGTCAGGTTGCTTAGAGAATTTATCTTGCTTGGTGAATACCCTTAATAAGCTCTTTGACTCAAGGAACCAGGTACTGGGATAGAGAGCAAAATGGAGCGGGTTTCTCCAAGCAGATCAACAAGCCTGAATTTTTTTGTCTACTCACAAGACTAGCTCCAGTTCTAACCAAAATCCTTCAATTTTCCAGGAAATTTTTAAGAGCTGACAAGGTCATGTTTACTAAGTTACAACCTGGGACGTTTTAGTTGAAAGTTTATAATATTTTACATTTTGCAGATTAAAGCAAATCAGAACAACAACCAAAAAAAGTTTATGTCCTGGGAAAAGTAAAAACTTAGATATCCTAGCCCTGGTCTTCCCTTGGTGGGGCACAAGAAGAAGAGGAAAGGGGAGGAGAGAAAAAATGGAGGTGTGTAGTTCTCTTCTGGAAAGACTGCAATCCAGCTAGTGAGACACCCACCTTGGATCTCAGCTGGATATTATTTTCTTTCTGACAATTCTGTCCTGAGTGAGGATTTCTCAAGCTCAGTTAAGGAGGAATGTATGAGCTGTTTTAGGGGCAGGTCTTGGAAAAGCACCAGCATATCTCCTAGTGAAGTCATCTGGAATGGGAGCACAACTGAAAAACTCTTGCAAGAAACCTCTTTTCAGCTTATGTCTGGTGCAAGGATGGAGTGCTTTTGGACTTAAGTAAACAGATGTGTTTCTTTAGTTGATTAATAAATCAGTTAAAAATAAAGCAGCATGATACATCAGAGGGTTTTACTCATCAGAATATTTTATTTAAATAAAAGCCCAGGCTGATCATCTTTAGTTGAACTTTTAATTTCCCTGAAGTCTTCCAAATTTTTAAATTAACTTGGATAAATGAGTGATGATTAACCTATGCATCTATTCCCAAACCTATCCTCAGATTAAGTTCACCCTTTTCTTCACAATGTGGCTTGGAAATTGCTCCATTTTCTTCTGGGGGTGTAGATATTCAGTAAGATAAGATAAGATATTCCTCCTATTTCCCCATTAAAATTTCTCATCATTACCTTTCTAGAAAGAGCAAACACAGACCTTAATGCAGACCTACAGCTTCTTTGGTCTGTTTTAGGTTCTTTACCACTGACCCATCAAAAAAACCCTGAAGCTTTATTAGATGCATATGATCTGTACATGTTCTTTAGACAACAGCTTCTGGAATGAAAAAAAACAAAACAAACAAACTTGTGATTCTCTACAGGTCTCCATTCCAGACCTTTTTGCCCTCAACATCACCTTCAGAACTGGTTTGGTTTCTTCAACTGACACTACTTCATTCTGTTCAGATTCTCTCTTGTGCATGTGCAGGAGCTTGTGTTTATGAACCCAGTGAGGTGTTCCAAGGAAGCATGACTTGACACATTAACACGTCGTGCTGTACATTCAAAGGCATAGCACAACACATTGTCAGTGGCAAAGAAGAATGGTTCATCACTCAGCATGACACAGTGTTCTTCACTTATGTGAAGCAAGAAACATTTCATTCTTCTCAAACAGACTGGCTGTGCATGGAAATCTTCTTACCTCTGAAATTATGAAGCTTTTTGAGTTGAGATGAAGATATGGAAAGAAGGGAAAGTAAGTCTTTATCTCCATGTTATTTCATCTATATCTCATTTTTTATTTCTTTTTATTGAACTGAAATACTTAATGAATTTACCTCCCAATGATACAGCTGGAATGAATATTGTTTATAACTTGTTTTCAACATTAAAGGTCTGAAAATATCCCATTAGAGATATCATATGACTAAAAGCTGAATTAAAGGATGACAGGAATCTGGCAGTAACAGAATATATACCATTGTTTTAATTATAAAGTGTATAGAATTACCTTTTTTTTCCAAATATTCATTCACTTTAACTAGCACTTATATTGTTTTAAACAGCATAACAAACATATAACATTCCACATAGATTCATATTAGAACCTCCTGAGAAACTGTGACCAGTATAAATACATACATAGCCTTATTTTTCCTTTCCAAGTTAAAACTGAACTCTGTTCAATTAGAAAAAAAAAAAAGAAAAAAAAGTCAATTTGATGTACAATGTACTTGGACATTTTTCACAAATTATTTTTAAACAAGAATTTTATAAAGCAGAGAATTTATTGAAGGATTGTAGTATAATAATATTTAGGTTTTATGGAGATCAGAAATATCAAGTTAAAGAGAATAAATACTGTTTTACAAAGGCGAAACAGGTGCAAAGAAAAGAAGTGATTTGCCAACATCCCTTTGCAATCTAGAGGCAAAGCTAGAAATAGAACACAGTGTTTTTTAGCTCGCAGTCCAATATTCTATTTATTAAACCATACTGCTCATAATTAAAAAAAAAAAAAATCATTAACTCAGTGAAGATCTTTCACTTATCTCATTGTTTCTCCAGTCGATTTTCATGATCTTTATGCACAACCTTTAGTTATTGACTTCTGCTAGTGGCATGACAAAATCTTCTTCTTTCCTGGAAGATTAGATGTGTTCAGGACTCTGTCAATGGTGGATAGATGAGACATACAGGGTGGAAGGAAAATGAGAGTGTGGTGGTTTGACCCATAGTGGGACCATGCCGTCCTGTATTCACTCCCCCAACCTGATGAGAAGGGATGGGAGACACAACAAAGAGGACATGGGATTAGGAATGAAGGACAGAGATGGCTCATTCACCAGTTATGGTCATGGGCAAAACAAACTTCAGGAAGAAAAATCAATTTAATCCCTTGCCATTCGTCTGAGTAGCACAGTGAGACA
>NW_010318328.1:229009-259474 GCF_000700745.2 Antrostomus carolinensis | reverse complement strand
GGGTGGGTGGGGAAGGGAGTGATGAGGGGCTATAACAGGACACTGGAACTCAGGTCACACAAGCAGCCCGAATTCTGAAAGTACATGATTTTGGGGTGTTTGTGTTGTCTCAGGAATGGTCTTTTAACAATAACTGGGTTTATGTGTGATTACTTGAGGTTTTTAGAAATGCAATCAAAACTTCCAGAACTTCTGTAATCTGCAGCCAGTGTCACCCATAAAGGTCCCACAGTGACTGGAGTGTCCAGACCTCCCCCAGGGCCTGATGGGGTGGCTGTAGCTGCAGCACGCTGCCGTTGTCTGCGTGAGCCAGCGCTGGATGCCTCTGGCAGTGCTTTTCGTTGATATTTGCTGCAGTGGAAATGCTGAGCTGTGCTTGTCTTTGGAGAGCACATTAGTGAGTACAGATCTTCTACCAGTCTTCTACAGCTCACACGTCAGGCTTTTCTTCCCTTCTCTGCTTCAGCACCAGTTCTTCCCTTCCTTCACATGCCTTTGTCTTTCATCCATCTGCCTCAGACTCGCCCTCCTAGTCCTGGTTTTCGTGCCTTGTATAGTGTCTCACTCCTCGGTACTCCAGTTACCCTGCAGTTACCCCTCTGCTCCCACCCTGGTTTGTAATCTTATTTTCCAGTCATTTCACGTGTCTCATTTTCAGTACATGTTTCCTTGTCCCTGGTCTGTTTGCACAACCATCTCCTCAGGATCCTTGCCACTGTTGGCTTCAGCCCTGCGCTTCTTCCTGCAGCTGCTTATGTTGAACTCAACTCTGGTTTCTTCTTGCTTTGAAGAGACAGGAGGTGATTCCCCAGTGTCTTGAAATGTTCCATTGCTTCTGCAAGCTGTGTCTCAGCCAGGGAGGAGCTACTGAGGTTAATGCTGGGAAGCCAGGATAGATTTGGAGAGAATGGGGGAGGCAGAATTAAAGTGGCAGTGGGATTTGGGGGTTACTGTTGATGTGAGCACTAATTGAGGAGAGGAGGAGGAGGAGGCGAGCCAGGCAGGAATTCACACCAGTTGGAGCTGAGGCTCTAGATCGCTTTGTTGTACAAATTTTAAGAGAGTTGACAATGCTAATTATCACGTTATATTGGGAATGGGGAAAGGATGCTAATAAAAGGAAAGTTCAATTTATGAAATCCCAATTAAGTATGAGAAAATACAGATTTTCAAAATCTGACAGCTTTTCCAAAAAATGAGTGTTGTGAGGGTTCCCCAGACCCAAATCTATTTCTATAGTCAGTGTTATGAAACAGAGGAGTGTAAAAGGACTGTATGTGGCATCAGAGAAGAATCTTGCCGTAACATTTGGTCTCTTTCTTTTGTTCTTTAGTTAAGTAAAAATCATGTTCCTAATGGAACCAAATACAAGTTTAGCATGGCCTAAAAAAATAAATCATTAGAGAAGAGAAGCTCCCTGGTTGAATGGCTGCAGTGAAACATAACTTGGGGAAAACAAACTCCGAATTCCTCTTAAACAGATAGATTTCTGCAGTATGTTGATAACTAAACAAAATGGTCATAAACAGAATAAAAAGGTTTTTAAAAAGTAAAGACTTGCACTCATTGATATAAATACCATGATGCATTGCAATCAGTGTAACTCTTCAGGTATTTTCCCTGACTCTGTCGTATCTAGTGCTGCATCAGTTCTTTTGCAGCTGCATTGCAGACATGCTGCCACACAATTTTTGGTCTACCCTTGATGACTTTTACTACTATATCACAGTGTCAGCTGCATGACAGCAGCACTGTTCCTGGATCAATATTATATTATGTCATTTTGTGCTGTGACAGAGAGCTGTATAAAACTTCTAGATTTGCTTCTTGGGAAGCGTACAGCTGAAACGACAAATGGCCTGATAACAATCTGCAGTGGTGTATGAAAATGAAAAGGGGCATGAGGGAAGCAAGTGTAGAGGAAAACAAGAGGGTTCGGGCTTTAAGATACAAGATAAGACAAGGTAACACTGCTTTTACACGTTGGGTTAGATCAGAGATCTTAACACACTGTAGATAAGGTTGTTGTACCTTTGAATCCACTTGATCTTCCTGCATTTCTTGGGTAGAGTAAGACTATGTACGGTCTATTACCAATCATTTATGCAAGAAACAGGGTCGATACACCTACCCACATCACTCAGTGGGTCGGGAACGCTCCCCACAGTGTGATTGAGGAGCTACTCGTTCGATCTGCTTGTTTCTTCTTCTTCTGACCTGTTGTTCTGAACAAGTAGAAACATTAATACCAGAGGTGAATGAATGTCTTCCCTAGAACGTACATCTCCTGAAGAAGTTGATGTGCTTGTTTACATGTCAGCTTGCTAACACAAAGATTTTAAATTAGAGTCTGATGACAAAAGCTTGGAGGTTAGTATAGAGAGCAACAACTGGTCAAGCCATCACAAAAGCAGAGGTATGAAGTTACTGTTTATATGTTTAAAGGTAGCAACAGATGGCGTTGGGAAGACAGAAGACTTCCATGTCTTCAGGTCACCTGCAGTTAGATGTCTAACACAATAGTGGTGACAAAAGTGCAAGATCTAAAGGAGAGAGAAAAGAAGCATGACAGCTTATTTAGGTTAGTTGTTTTCAGATCAGTTGTGTCTGATGTAATGTAGTTAAGGACTGGTGGATGAGTGTTGGAGTGATGAATGGCTGACTTTGAAAAGTCATGGAGGGATTGGGGAGGTATTGGCAGAGTGGAAAGAAGGCAAGAGGAGGAGATGCTTGGAAATGGCAGACTGCTCAACTTCAGATCGACTAGAAAAATACTGCGACTAATAAACAACCAGCTTGTGAGTGCCCAGGAGATAACAGACAACATGGATTTGTCAAGAGCGAACGACGTCAAACTAATCCAATTTCCTTTTATGAAAGAATGACAGTCCATAGAGGACAAAGGTGAAACAGGAGATGTCATGTGCCTTCACTTTCGGAAGGTTTCTGATCGTGTGTCATGTAATGTGGAAAATGCAGTCTAGGTGAAACAAATGAGGATAGATGCAAAATGTGTTTGCAGATCGTACTTGGGAGAGTGTGTGTCAGTGCTCCGTCAAAATCAAAGGCGGGGACAGACTGGGAGCGCAGCAGTTGTGTAGGTGGTCAGGGTACCCTACGCCGAATACAGGTCAGCAGTTCTGTGGCCGTGTGACCATGGGAAAACTGCACTGGCTGGTATAAAAGTTAACATTGCAATTGCAAGGTGAGGTAAGTCAGAATTGTGTGTCTGATTTTTGAAGCAAGAATTTAAGAAAAACTTGGATCAGATGAAGGGAATCCAGTGCAACAAGCATCAGAACTGGAGAATGGTTCGTGTAGAAAACAGCAAGTAATAATTTATTTTCTCAAAACTCACAATAATTTTAGTAGTTAACTAGTATGGAATTCTGCCTCTGTAATACTTTGATATTTAGTAATAAGTTAAAATTCAAGTATTGTTATTGCCTTCTCTTCTGATGCTTTACTCTTTGTACCAAAGAGGATGTTCTGTTCTCTCCTCACACTTCAACTCCTTATACCCATTGTAACTCTCTTTGTCAGGACTGGGATTTATTCCTCTAACCCAAAGGATGTGGGGTTCATGGCATCTCAGAATTTCTCTGTGTACAGAAATCTTTAATTTGCCTTTACCAGTGAGAGGTGGGGGAGAGAAAAAGGAAGAAGAGAGACCTCCTCTTGGTGACACGTTCACTGACCAGTACAGGGCATATTAACCCTTCCTGTGTTAAACAGCATCTTGGGGAAAACTGGCATATTTGTTCTTTTTGAGACTTTTATTCAGAAAATGTAGCTTCGAGTGCTAAAACAAGTTACCTTTTTCAGGATAAATAACTTTTGTTGTTCCTCTTGACTAATTGTCTTGCCAAATACTCTAGAGGAGTCATTCCTCTTAATGAGGATTTTTAATAACATTAAATGTTTATTTATTTTCCCCTTAATATGACAGCTTTTTATCCCTGGGGAATGGTTGGGTATAGATTTGAGTTGAAGGGCCAGTTGGTTTGCTAGGTCGATCTTCATCAAAGGAACTAGGATGAGGAGGAACTTATCCCTGTGTGTTTGGTATAGATGCCCACCAGTCATAGGGCTTGGCAAGTCCATCAGGTGTGCTTTCACACTTGTGTCCCAGGAATGTTGTGTCTAACTGAAACTGGAATTAATTCTAATAATTTACATTCCAAAATTACAAATTCTAGCAGCCAAACTGCATTTTTCTTTATGTGCCAAATGCTCCATTTCATAAATATTATTATTAGGACAAAATGAATATGAATCTGTTTGCAGTATGAAGCAGAGAGTAGCAGCAACAGCAGTTCAGACCGGGCAGCATGTTGGGCTTGTACTCAAATATTATTGTTTGCATAGATATGAGAAAAATGAGTTCTTGCAGAACTTGCTTTGAGAAGGCCAGGACACTTACATTACAATTACTGTGTAATTTGTCTGGGCTTTTGCTTTCTTATGTGCAAATGCTCTTAGTTATGTAGGATTAAGTTGTAACCTCAGGATTATAGTTCATGCTCAGCAATTGGGCTAAGTTTTGGACATTTATTTTGGGTCTTATTTTGCTCCAAATTACAGCCAATATTTTTAGCTTAAAATATTATGTTGTTCAGGAAAGTATCTCAGACCATTCCAGTTCATTTTATTTATTTATTTATTTTTTACACTAGTAACATTCTATGTTTAAAGTATAGTCTGCAGAACAGGTAAAAAGAGCAGGTTCTCATTTTCATTTTGCCATCTTATTCCAAGGGCAATTGCAGAGGCTTGTGCTTGTTAACAAAGAAAGAGTCTGGTTTTAAGGGCTGCAAATCAATCCGTAGGATGGGATTTGAATCACTGTCAGTAGAAGGAAAGTGTGTTTATAATAACTGAAATCCCACGTGTTCATAATTGGCATAATTAGAGGCTATACCCACAATTTCCCTGTGGAGAAGATAGATAATGATTTTGAAACCTTATTTGTTAAGGGTTTTTTAATATACTTTTATTAAAAAGGAAAAGGAAATCTGGTATTTGCAGCAGTCTATATGCTTACTCATGTGGGAACTCCAGATAAAACAGTGGCTTCCTTGACGTGATTTGTACATCATTACAAATCACAGCGCTGCGTTCTGTTTCACAAAGGCTGCTTGGAAGTCAGGACTTTTTGTCAGGATAGATTTGAATAGCTTCTTGATTTATCTCCCCAAAATTAAGTTGGTGTTGCTGGAAGCACTTTTTTATTTTGCCAAGAATACATATTCTAGATGTAATTTTCTATGGAGTTATATGCTTTTGCCGTAAGTTTTCAAACCTAATCTAGGAGAGCATGACTTCCTCGATATTTAGAATAGGAAACTCAGGGTTTTCTAAAAAGTGGACACTGGGTAACTGCTCTATTTTTATGCTCTCTAAAGAGATACACCTTGACTCCTGCTGCTCAGTGCTAGGAAAAATTTTATTTTCTAGAATTTTACATACTGCTGTTGAAAACAGTGAAGGAAATCATGTCGTCCTCTTGCCAAAATGTTGGTTCCAGGCTTTAATATGAAATGACCATTCTGTAGTCAATGTGCTGTAGTGAGACCAAGAGTAGGTGGCACACAGGCAGTGAAATAATACATTTCTTATATTTTCAAAATTCTTCAGCGACACTCAACTTCGGTAGAAGTTGATTCAGTAGGAGCCATGGACATTTCAATTTGCTCTCTCCAAATGGTAGTTTTTGTAATAAAAAGTGAATTTTAATGACCAGGGAAAGCTCATTTGAAACAAAGCAAGCCGTCTGTTAGTTTTATTTTGATTGACAAGCGTGCCAGGGATAAACTGTTGGCTGACACTAGAACATGCCTCATCAGAGCAGTCTACAATGTCCCCAAAGTCAGCTGAAAACGTTAAATAACATAGAGCATCAGGATCTTGGAACGGTTTGAGCGACAGGAAACAAACTGTTTTTTGTTTTTCATTTGGTTTGTTTGTAGGTACAAAAAGTAATCTGGTGAGTGTTTACATCTTCCCATGACATTTTGCACTAATACTGTTGCAAACAGATTAGAGAGTAGAATATTAAATAAATACCACAAAAGGAACTCCTGGTTTTCAGTTTCCCCTAGTGCTGAATGACAGTAATCCTCTCTGACAAAAGAGGGTTATTGCCATTAGTTAATCCTGTTATGTAGTTCCCTCAACAGCCTGGAACACATGTTGATAAAGACTGGGAAAATCTAAAATGTCAAACTAAGAGGCCACTGATCATCTTGACCATAAGGCCATAGTAGAAGCAACCCAAAGCCAGATATCTGCACCAGCAGAGTATTTAACCTCTAGATCCAAGCTGGAAAGATGCATTTGGGCTGAAAGATGCTGCAGGTAACAACATGCAAGAGTTAAAGCTGTTTAGATCATTTTTCATGTGCTAAGCCCTGCCAGGGCACATAAAGTGAAATCTGCAATGTGCAGAAATTTATGCTAAATTGTTGGTGTTACAGAAATAGTTCTGAAGACATGCAAGTCTGAAGTTTTTATTAAGTCCTTCCAGTGATACTAAAGTTATGTGTAAGTCATGGATCAGGTAATTGTTTAAGAAGAAAAACCAACATGGACTCTTAGATCATCGAAGTTGGGGCTTGTGGTGAAACAGTTAATGAATCTTCAGTTAATTTAAAATTATAAAAGGAAAGTTTTTGTGCATTAGGGTAGAAAGTCTGTTTTGGGGAGCAGAGCCTCGTCTTCCACTGCTGCCTTCGGTTAGCAGCTGAGACTGTGGAGTCAAATGAGTCAATTACTATTAATCATCTTTGTTACCATAATGGAGAAGAGGCAGTTGCTTTTTTGATCTAACGCTGTCTGCTGCTTTACGACAGTGTTTTCTAATAAAATCACTTCATGTGAGGATGGCTTAAAACATATCCACCATGTCTGTTACATGGAGATAGACGTTTTAATTCCAGCCTGTGAAGTTGAGGATGCTCCTCCACTTATATTGTGACTTGGAACTTCATTAAAATGTGAGTGATTTGCATGCTTTCCCTGTGTCAGGACATGTGACAGTGTTTTAAAGTTGCTGCAGATCTGAGTGAGACTTCAGCACAACAGCTTATAAGTGTATTGTCATGGCAAGGGACACTAATTGCTCTTTATCTGTCAATGTATTTCAGTGCTTTTCAATAAGAAAGTACAATGGGAAGGTTGCAGGACAATTAAAAATATTGGGTGCTTATGTCATCTTTTTGTGTGCATATCCATCAGTTCTTCTTTTGGTAGCTAGTATTTTTGTAGCTCATTTTCTGTAGTCACAACTTTGACTCAACTAATTTTCACAGAACAATAATAAAGTTCTTATTCAGTATATAATTTAATATTAACACAGTAAGCAGTCGTTAGTATATGATCTAGACATGTTAAATGCATTTAGTTCTGGCAGTTTTGAATGCCTGTAAGTTATTTTCAGGATATTTGAAAATATTGGGAATAGCCATTTCAAAATGGAGTGTGTCTTTGGACCTCAAGCGTCAAGACAGAATCTCTTTGGGATATCGAGTAGGAATGGTTTCTCTCTGTGCCTCTGAGTTATTCTCACAAAGATCACGTGATGTGTGGTAAAGGAGAGGCAATTATGTTTTAGCTATGTACTATATCAAATCCAAACTGATTTTTTTCAGAATATAGGAATTCAATTACTAGTTTTTCTTTAAATAAGCCTACACTGAAAGCTGTAGCTCACGGTGCTGCTGCTTGGAGAATGGCTGGCCATTTATTTCTAGTCATAGCAATTGAAATCCAGTATTTATTCATTTACCACTTAGCAGTATATTTGACAGATGTGTTGAATAACTGAGCAAATTGCTACCTTTAAACTGCTAGGTGCTTTTTTCTTGAATTCACAGTTCTAGGAACACTGCTGATAGTATAGTAGTTACAATATCTACAAATTAACACCGTTGAGATGCCTCTCGCTGTTGTGATTATGGCTGCAGATTGGGCTTTTTTAAAAAAAATAAAAAATTGCTGAATCAAATTTGCCCTGAGTAAGCTCTTACTGTGAGTAAAGTCAGTTCAGCAGATGACACAGAACTCAGATCCATAATAATCCCTTTACAAAGAGCAGTTGTTTGGGGTGTTCTGAACCTGACCGAGGTTTTAGCTATGGTGGATGCAGGGAGGAATCTCACAACTAGTTCTCCATACAACACTTTGAACAACTGTGGTGTGTCTCTTTGAAGAAAAATGGATTAATGCAGCCCAAATATCACAATGCTGTTCCAGTAAAGACTGCAGAGGTGATCTCGGGGTCTTTGTATCATATAACAGAAGGACCTGTGCAACCTGCAAACCCAGCCGCCCCCCCAGCGTCAAGGGCTGATGTGGTGTGGTTAATAGGGGATGTAATGGGCTGAAGAAATGGAGTAACAGAGGGTGTTGGTTGGGATGTGGTCAGCTCTGGGATCTTGGCTGTAGAACGCAGTTTTGTCTTGTCATTGTGAGACCAGTGTTAAAGATTCCTGTATGAAAGGTCTCAGGACCACAGTCAGTAAGATCATCATCTCAACGCAAATGAAATGCACTCTTCGGTGTCCAGCTAAGATGTAAAAATCTGCTCTGTATTTTGTATTTGTTATTGATACAGAAATTGTAAGGTTGAAGAAAATAGTGTAAAACAAAACCTTCAAAGTAACTGTTGTATTTATGGCAATTATTCTCGCAGGCTGGTGGGAGATTGATTTGCCAGGGCTTTTTATTGAGTGCCTTATACCATTGCACCTACATCTGCTTTCTTTTGGTCATAGATATCCTGAAGGAAATCCAATATAACTTTATAATTCTGTTTCTTGTTAAGAAACTTTTACTGCTGCAATAATACTTGGTTTTCTTGAATTATCCACTGTTTGTTGACCTTTTGTGTGAGACTTGAGATGGGGTGACTACATGAAGGTAACAGGAGCTCTTGTAGAAGGAAGTTGCAAAACCTGACACACACAGTTGTGATGGGTCTGGTCTTTGAGCATCAGATTCTGGAAGTACAGTGGTCTCTTAGGAATTTTTCATGTTGTCCTCTGGGTTACAAAAATTAATGGTCTTTATGAGAAATTAAAGATTCCTTGTTTTGTTATTTTTTTTTCTCAGAGTGTTAATTCATCATTTCTAATTTTTCAAGGCTAAATGATGAAATTGGGAAAATCTTTCTGTGCTGGCTTCTTTGCTTAGTGTTTTGTAACAAGTGGAACTGGTGCAGAGTAGTGGGCATAGCTGGCTTTTCAGATAGCTGAAAGATGTGACAAATAATTGCTTTTGTAACTAGATCAGTCAATGGTGGAAAACTGATGAGAAGAGTTTTTTCAAACTTTGATTCTTCTTAGTAAACTAATTCTGATTAAGGCCCCTCCCAACAGTGAGACCATTGTTAACTGCTCTCTAATAATAAATTGATATCGGAGAGTAAATAGTGAAAATTTAAATACATCTTAATGAATGTGCTGTAGGCCACATATAGTGGGTTGTTTTGTAATCAGTTGATTTATCTAAAAAAGGGCTTTTAATGACAGTGTGTTACTTGTCCGAGTTCCCTGTTTCAAGATAAGGAATTGGGGAACATCAGCTTTCCTTCAAAACCATGTTAATCTGGAGTAGTTTTTTGGTTTGCTTTGCTTTGTTTTTAATCTGGAGGTCATTTTTGCTCCAATAATGTGTTAAGAACATGAATGGCTTTTGCCAAGCTTTAGCAGAGACAACCAGAACACAGAAACGGGGGGTGAGGTTCCCTTTTCCTCCAGGAGCGCTGCAGGTGAGCTCTTCTCACAGCGTTTTGTAGAAGCACAAGAGATGCAAATAAGTGAGTGCTGATGAAAGAGTACGTTTTATTTTCCTCACTTCATCTCCTGCCAGAAAAGCTTAATGGTATTTTAGAGCTGATATTACACCTCAGAAAAGGGGTAATGCATCTTTAAAAGCTAAACTACATCTTCTTTACTTTTATCAAATTCTCTATAAATCTTTCATGACAGTTTATTTAACAAAGTGTCATTGAAACTGTATAGATGATTGATGTGACCCATGTAAGATCAACATGAAATGTTTGTAAATGTCAGCAAAATGTGACCATCTAGAAGCAAGTAAGGATGGTGTTGCTGTGAAAGTGAAAAACAAACAGAAAACGTTTATCTTATTCTTTACTTTCTGGGATGAAATTACAAATTCATAGAAGTAGTATTATATGATTTTTCTTGGACATCATGCCGTGAAGTGGGGAGGAGGATCCAAATTTGTCTTGACATTTTACTTTTGGCTTCTTTTGCAGTGGATAATAGTTTATCTGTCACCTATTAAAAAAAAAAATTCAATTTCACTTCTAAGAAGAAAATACTAATTTGGATAAAAAAGTAACAGAAAATTGACCAGAGTGTGAATAAACCAGCTTTATTCAAGTGGCTTCTGTCATCAGAAGAGCTGGAAGCAAGTTGAGGTTCCCTCAACCTACTGCTGCTCTAAAGAACACTAATCATATGGAAATAAAAACCTAATGGTACATGTGCATTGTCACCAGAAGTTTCTTTGAGATGTTAACCTATTAACTCTGTATCAATGCCATGCTTCTAATTTTTGTGCACTTAATTAAAAATACAGAAAGATTCTAATGGCATCCTTCTGAGAAACTAATTTTTGGGCTCACCTTTTTGATCTCCTTCATTCCAGACTTATCTTTTGCCGGGATCCGTGTGATCAAGGAAACCAGTGACTCTGGGGGTTCTTTAGAGCCCCTGTGAATGCCCTGGGGCCTTGCATGGTAGCTCCTGAGGCTCACCAGCCTTTAACGGCTCCTCTTTCATCCTGCACAAAATCGCAATGTACGGCATCATATGCCATGAAATGTATAGTGCCTTGTGGTTCCAGTGGGTCTTTAGACACAGATAATGTTCTGGGTCCTCAGGTGGTTTGCAACAAGATGTATTTCATAGAATCATAGAATGGTTTGGGTTGGAAGGGACCTTAAAGATCATGCAGTTCCAACCCCCCTGCCATCAGCAGGTCATTGGTTATTATTTCACCTCTGAGAAGAAATAAGGAGAGATGTTGCAGAGAATCTTCTGGTCAGAGGTATAAATGCCTGCGTGGGGCGGTTAGCTTTGGTTCTTGAACTGTTTTACCTCTTCTGGTGTAGAAGATGCCAAGGTACCCACTGGGCTGTTGACAGGTCCTGTGTGGAGGCAGTGGGGTACCTGCAGCCCTGCCCCAGCCACTTCTGTCTGCACCGTACGTACGTCTTACACCAAAACACAACGTACTGAGCTGCTCTGGCAACAGCACGGTCACTTCTCTTCAATGTGGGTGTCTAGAAAAGAGTCTTGGAGCTCTGCCGTCAGATTAGCAGCTGATGTCCAGTTTTATGTGTTCTTTACGGCAGGTATGATCAGCCACCAGAATCTGAAAGGAAAGAAAATAAATATATATCACCAATTAATCATCAGCACGAGTGTGCGGTGCGTACGTGCACGTGCAATTCCTGGTTTGTTTCTCAGCCCAGTGTAGTGCAAAGCACCAAAGATCTTAGGACCTAGACAAGGTCTCCCTCTTCATTCATAACCAACCAAACCAGCTGTAATCCTCATGAGCAATGCTGCTCAACATGCTCCAAAGGAAGTTCATGAGAGCTGGAGATAAAAACATTTTTGGTCAACAGCCAAAGAGAGTCTGAGCCCAAGCCTGATGGTTTTTAGAGTATTGCAAAACTTGCTGTTTGCCAAGACCTTCCCACAGTAACCAGAGACAAGGTACAACAGCTCACAAACATGCTGGTAAAGAGAGTAGGGAGGAAAAGAAAAGAACCTGAAGGTGAAAATATAATCCATTCTGGTATCCACTTGAACAGAGGCCTTTGGAGATTACTACGATGAGTGTGATAAGATACTGTGGTGGTAAAAATCTTGTAAATCAGACGTGTTTGTAATGCTTTTAAATTAAACTAAGACGACATCAAAGGAAGATGATTGAAAAATTTAATATCTAAAATGAGAGACACAAAATGAAACTGAAGGAGAGAGCAAAACCCAAATACCGTGTGCTAATACATTTTCAGGATGAGCTAAGCCTAGCACAGAAGCTGTAGTCAAATTAGCCAGTGTTCCCTCTCGTCTGATGCAGCCATTCCTGGCCTTTTTAAAAAAAAAAAAAAAATTCCCTGAGAGACATTTTACATTTTCAGAGCAAATAGGCAGATACATATGTCACGTACTGTATGATGTGTGTATTTAAAATGAATACATTGGAGATACAGGATGAGCTATTTCCAGTGCGCTGCAGCAGTGCCTCATGACGTTTAAGGGTAAATGGAGAACTTTTTGCACTTCTGTGGCAGCACCAAGACTGTGCTGTTAGGAGAAGCAGGGCCAACATCAGAAGCTCAGGTGGCAAGTAGCCTTATTCAGGTAACAGGAAGCACTCTGGTTATGGTGATGCATCTTAATGACCACAGTGCCCTGCTTTGAAAAGTATTCCTTCAGATGCACTTAACTCATTTGAAACGATACTTGAGTGCTTTTGGAAGAAGCACTGAAAAGTTCTGGACCATAATTTCATTGTGTGTGAAGGAGTGTGCCTGCGTCTGCATAGACTGGAATTTAAACAGAAGATTGCTTAAGTTCAAGTGAGCATGTTTGTGACATAAATGTTTAGTGAACTGTAAGAAAAACAGAGTATCTTAGTTATTTGTAAACTGTCTTCTTTTTAAACTAGCCTATGTTTGTGAGTTAGTTTATTTTTAAATCATAGTTAAATGATAATCTAGCATATGGGTATCATAAAAAATACAGTAAATAGCTGGAAATTAAGAAGTGGCAAGTTTGTGAGTTCATGCTAGTGTTATTAACTGGTCACTGGTAATAAAAAAGGCATAAAGAAAGCAGTAAAGTAGGAAGGATTATATAAAGTAAAGTAGAAAGGGTTATATAACAAATAATGTACAAGTAAATAAATATAGGTTGCATGTTTTTTAGGAAGTTTGAACAGGCAACCAGAGGAGTTTTGGTGTTGCACAGTTGGTTAGAATTAACTCGGTTTCCCTCACTTGTCTGCCTTTCTCCCAATCCCAGTCTGCCAGATAAACATCTTTCTGTGCACCAGTTGGATCCCTGCATCTCACTTGCACAATGAGAATATGGTTATTTCTTCTAACTGTGGTAATGAATATGCAGATATCATTAAATTAATTGGCAGTTACAGTTTTCTGTGCTCTCATGGAATCGAGAATTCTGAGCTGTTAGTAGAAAAGCAAAGAAACTGAGTCCCGTAGGTGACCACTATAAAATACTCCTTTTTTCCACTGGTGTCTTGGTAGTGTGTTTCCTGATAATGTGTTGCACGTGCTCATCGTGTTTTTCTGTGAAACTCCAAGAATCTCTTCTACAAATTCAGTTTTGACAGTAGTAAATAGAGAAAAAAACCCCAACAAACCAAAACAAAACCCTGACAAACCAAAAGCAACCCCTGTAGGTAGTTCTCCTGGCTTCCATGGCTCCTTGTACTTTAAAGTGTTGCTGTAGAGATTTAAGGAAGATTTTTCTGCCTGGTTTTATGTACAGATATGTACACACACACACACACACACGTGATAATGGCAAGTGCCTCATGCTTTTTCCTTTTTCTGTTCCTCACCTGCTGTTGACCGCAGGCTTTATTTACTCCTGGTTACGATGGCTATTGCCAGGAAAGCTCGGACGTTCTTACTGCGGCGCACAGTCTCTGTGTGTGTCAGACTAACACAGCTCAGAAGGTTGCATGATGAGAGCTGAGTAAAAAGCTGTTAGGGTTGTACAGCTCCCAGGTATTCGGGTGCTTTGAAAAATTCATATTCATGTGTAGACGTGGCCGTTGATGAGCATTTGCTGCCCTACTTGCCTCCGGTGTGTAGTGTGTGCGTGGCATTCTCTGGAGTAATTTAGGAAGAATATAAAGCGTGCTATGTCCTGGTGAAGCAGTATTATTTTTTTGGTGTTCGACCATATATATTTCTACTGCTTATGATGAACATAAATAGTGGAATTCTTTTTAGTGTCAATGTATGCCCAATCCTGAAAGCTTAACCTTTCTTTAAGGGGAAAAAGGGATTTTGATGTCTCAAATTCCACCTGAGTAGTGGCTTCCTATTGCACTTAGTTTCTGTTAATTATATAGAGCAGATAGTCAGTAATCTTTGAAGATAATAAAGATTAATTTCTTTAGTTTTCTCAGCTAAAGGAATAAGTAAAATTAATGGATAGTTGTGAAAGAGTGATGTGTAGTTCTACTATGTCTTCTGATTACTTTCTACATTACATCCTTTGCATATATTAAACATTAAAAATGTAGAAACTGTTCTAAAAATGTCTGTATAGTGTTTTTCCTCAGCAGAAAGGAATACTGATGGCTTGAACTGGCAGCCAGCCAGTTCAAAATCTCAGTGGAAATCTATGTCTGGCTTAGACTTTAGTCTTTAATTGAAAAATGAAAATTAAAATGTAAAATGTAATTTGTTTGAATGTAGAGAAAATTGAAATACCTACAAATGTACTTTCTTGTCATGGTTATACAGGTAAAATGAGACGTTTCTACAAATTATTATTGTTGATGTAAAAGGCACGCATAATTTAGTGACAAGTAGTTTGGAGGTCTCAGTTTGGAGACTTACTTTGAAGGGTACCCATGGGGGTTGTCCATTAGTTGTGTATTTTTTCCTGAGCGAGAAATACTGAAGGTGAAAAGCAGGAAAGCTTTTTATGACAGAGGCTCCAGGGTGATGTACTTCAGGAACCAGAGGAGCTGTCTTCTGATTTGAAGTTATGGCTTGAACCATCTGTGTGTTTGAACTATCAGAAGGAAATTGTAGATGTAGTTTAACATTATTTAAATTTTAAAAACTTCAGTTTAATGTTTATATAGTAAAAATCCTAGCTGCATTAACGTATGGAAAGCTATTAATTTAGAACAGTTTTCATTTTCTGTTTTAAAGCCAGATGTTTGTAGGTGTCACCTTCCGATCTAATGAGTGCTTAAATGGCTTTCTCCCCGCTCTTTTAACACTGCATAACTTCATGTGAAGAAAAATCAATTCCCAAAGGCCTGCGACACATGGACGTGTTTGATGAATGAGAAATAGTCAGTGCTGTTTGTTCATGATACAGCTTCTTGCAAGGATTTGAGACAAACAGGTATCGTTAAGTTAATCAGGGTGATACTCAGTTTTTGTGAAACACCAGATTAAACTCTCTGCTATTTGGTGACTAGATAGGGCAGCCCCAGGCACGGGTGTTGTGTTCACCAGGGTGAATGAACAAAGAGTGAATTTCCTGGAAATCCATTATTTGGGGTTAGGAAGAAGGGAAGACGTGAACATTTTGGAAAAAGGTTAAAACCAGGATGAAAATCTGTTCAGTAGTGACAGAGTCATCGCTGCTGGTGAAGGCGTGTGGGACGGGCGCCCAGGAGCGGGGTGGGTTGGAGCTGAAGATGTCCAGCGGGCAGAAGGACAGAGCTCCCAGTGTGTTTGCTGAGCTCAGGGTTGATTTCAAACGCTGCTGCCTGCCAAGGCAAAAAGGGGTGCTGAGTGGTGACCTTTCTCCCCCGTTTTCATCTTCAATATCACTTGAGAGCCACGATTTTTTAGGTTCTTTCCCATTAAACTGTATGGACAATTCACAAGGTTTTGTTCCTTTGTGCAAGATGAATGGAGCAATCTGCCGGCTTCCCGCGCACACACACGCGCAGAAGCCAGCGGGTGCCAGCCTCACAGACTATATCAAAGTTCAGTGAAAATAAACTAAATATTTAGGAGCTACTGTGGGACAGATGTTGTTGAGATTTTTTGCAATGAGCTGTACAACAGCAAGGTAAGGAGGCTTTCAGGACTGTCAATATTATTAATTCAATTAACACATAAAGTCGTGTAGCTTTTAATGCTGTTTTTGCCTCCAGTGTATTTGTCCCCTCTGTGCATTGATCATCTTACAGATTCAGTTTAGAATGTTTTATCTTTTTACATGCAGTACGTATAGCTACATTCAATTAGTTATACGAATAAATAAAATTTGTTAGAAAAATACTTTTCCACTCCAAATTCTTTAGTTTTATCCCCTAAGTGCAGCTATTGAGTGAGCCCTGGAGCTGTATATGAATATCTCGTGTAAAATGAGGCTTTCTGGAGGGGTAGGGGAGGGTGTCGTTGCACACAGTGTGAGTGACTGTGCCACTCCCGTGTTGTGACAAGTCATCACATAGCAAGCACAGATAAATGCCCCGCCCAGAGAGAAATGCTGTTATTATATATGCTGTTTATAAAACACCGATAAAGAAAAGGTGTCAGTCAATCAAGAGAGCAGTGACATAACTCACGGCGCTGCCTGGCTTGGTGATGATGCACCGTGTGGGGTGCTGGATGCCTCTGAGGTGGCGATGGGAGGCAGCTGCGTGCTGAAGGGACTGCAGACCTCCCGTGTGCCACAAGTGGGAGATTTCATGATATTGTGCTTATTTAAACTGGTTGCTTTAAATTAACCATTTGTTGAACTGTCTATAGCATCTCATGGTTTTTTTTCCCCCAAACTATTATACTAGTGCTATAGAAATGTGTAGATTTTTTTCTGAGATATAATCTTATAATCTTGAAGTGATGACTGATGTTGAAACAATTACTTTTCCTTCCCTCCCACCAGTTTCTCTAAAATTCAAGTTAAAAGAGAGTTAAGAAAAGATGGAAAGTTAAATGAAGGCTGTTGAAAAGTGTGAACTTGAAAATCTCTTTCCTGATCACTTGTGGCAGGGTTGCTTTCTTGTGATTTTAACAATCCCACTGATTCTTCAGCTGTCAAAAGATTTCCTGGAGAGGTAGAAACTGGCTTCTAATATGAAAAAATGAGGACATTAAAACCCCCCAAATAATAAAAACAAAGCATCTGAGTCTGTGAAAAGGGACGTAACTACATTTTCTTTTTTGGGTCCGTATGTAGAGCATATGAAATTTTGAAGAGGGATATCTTTGCATCAGAAAAGTGAATTTAATGCTTGTGAAGGCAGCTGGAAGCATGGTGAAGTGTTCTGTTATTAAAGGAAGGTTAAGAAATGGACAGCATCAGGCTCCATGGTTGCCTCAGGATGTCTTAACTATTAATCCCAGGAGAGGGATTTCAGTGGTGTGACATAACTAAGTCACTTCTCATTGATCAGAGAGTCACTGAGTTGGGGCTAACATCAACTGTGGTATTTATCCTTTGTTCCATTTACTCATTTTACATAATTTATAAAAAATTGTAAGATATTCACAAATTGTGCATTTATATTTTATGCAGTTGCTTTAATAGCAGCTAATAGCTAGATGGAAACAAGCTGTTGAAAGTAATTTTTAAAAAACATTTTGTAGAACATAAATAAGAGGCTAGTTTTAGTAACATAAAGAATACAATAAATGGAGCAAAAACTCAGTGACTGTAAGAGATGAACAGCGGCTTGGTAACAAGACAGGGTAACAAGTGGTTATTGCATTAGCCTTTCACCTTTTGAAATTTGAATTTAAGACCCAGTTGAGGCTGCAGTTAATGAAGTTGAGTGGTTTCACACATTTGACTTGGTGCAATTATCGGTGTTGGCTCTAAAAGGTCTCAGGCTGGGCTAGTGGATGTGTTGCAGGTCAGTGCTTAGTAGCCAGAGCTGTGTGAGGACTGTACAAAACGCCGCCTTCTCTTAGCACTTTGGTATGTTTCTTATCAGTATGTTAATTCAAACAAAAAAATAATAAAAATAAATTTTTAGGAGAAAAAAACAGCCAAAGAAGGGAAATTATATTTTGCTGCTGCTCTTTCCTGAAGCCACTGTTATGGATGTTGGATGTACAGAAAATCGTTACCAAGTGACTGACAGGGAAGCTTGATCCAGACACTCTGTGATCTCCACATCAGAGCAGAGCAATATGAAACTGACTGATCACAAAAATGCAGAATCGAAGTTTTATTGACACTTCCCCCACAATTATGACAAGCCATTTAAAAAATTAATCCAATTAAAGATACATATATTTAGCCAATTCTTTTTATTAAGAAGACTTATATGAAAGGAAGAAATTTGTTTCACAGATTAATTTCCAAGTCATAAGCTACTTTGCATTCCCAGTGTTAAGATGCTTAATGATCATGGATTAAGCCTTAAAAGAAAAAGTATAAAACTAATTGGGAAGCAGGATATATAAGTCAGTATTGGGTTTGATTTTTTTTCCCATGTACTTTCCGAGCCTGTCACTTGCACGGAGATCATGTTCTCATGGTTTCTCGGAGGAATTCTTCATTAAAGCTTTGGTCATCTTGTCATTCTGTGACTGCAGGTGTATGGATAAGGAAAATGATACTGGGCTGTGACGTATGGACACCCATGAGAAAGGAGCTGTAAGGATGAGGGAACGTGGGATGTCAGATGTGTGGTTGGGCACTTAGTCGTGCCTGCTCCGCTCCTGTACTGGTACCAGTTCATACAAACACTGGTGTTAGAGCATGAAGCAATTATGAATACCTTCTTATTTAGCTGGAAATGGAAATGATGCTTTTAACACAAAATGTTGCCCACATACGTATGAGCCATGCTTATCTAAGAACATTTATAAAAGCTCTAGAAAGGTACTGGCACAATGTCCCCGGTCTGAATGTGTTACTACTTGAGAAAATCCAGGAGAGGGGCTTGGCTTCCTCCAGCAGAATCGGGTGACTTAGTGGGTGTTCTGTGAAACTTCCTTCTGTGATACGAAGACTGTTGACTCTCTGATCTCCTTGCTTGAAGACTCCCCAAAATGTTCCTCTTTAGCTGACAGATGGAGCTGAAAAGAACCCATCATGTTCAAGTCAGGTATCTGTGAGCGTGCTCGGGGCGGCGTGTGACGGCAGACGATGCTCAGCCATATGGAGGTGGCTTCTCCACGGTACCAGCGGGCGCAGTCGCTGTGTCTCAGTGCGCCTGTTGGCAGCCCCGCTCCCCGAGAAAGGCATTGCTTTCAAACATGAGTAATTGATGAATTGTATGTAATATGCAAATGTGAATGCATAAATCTCCTGAATGACAGCTTAATTTATGTGAGCCTTTAAGAATGTGGGATTAGATTTTAATTAAATATCTTCAAAGGCACCCTGACTTACTCAGTTTTTTGGCTGCTGTCTTTATGGCAGTTTAGGAGGGGACAAAATCCTAATTTTAAACATATTATTTACTGTTTTTCTAATGAATTGTCATTGAACAAAAGCTATATATATCTATGCATATGTTTTAGGGACTGTTAGATAAATCTAATTATAATGATAGTCAAACTTGTTTGAATTGAAACAATTAGTGCTACTAGTTCAATTGTTCCTTTATGTTTAAAATGAGTAAGTGTTCAAGTCAAAGCTAGTATAAATGTTTAATTTAATATTGAACATTCGAGAAGTACCTTAAACTTCTGAAAACAAGTATTTACATTGTAACAGTTACTCTTGCTTTAATTGTTACCCCAAATGCGATGAATTGGTTGCTTCTGTTAAGGTGGTTAGAGCTGAATCCCAGCTTGGCTGCCTCAACTGGTTTATAGCAGCTGCAGGAGATTATCTCCATCTGTAGAGCACTTTGAGGTACTAGAGTATAAGTAGTGGCTCCCTAATTTCCTTGATCATAGAAGGGGCAGATTATCCTGCCCTGGACCCAGCAGATGACTTCAGCAGTTGCTGGAGTTGAAGCAGGTGGGAGCAGATCACCTGGAGTCAGCAGAACCATGGGTAGTGCTAGTTAAGTGCTTTGGGGTTTTGCTGGACCAAGATTATCAATCTTGAAAGAAGCAAAACCAATGTGGTGGGAAGACGATATGAGAAGACAACAAGAGACTTTTATTTTAATGGAATGTAAATATGTGTAAAAGTCATAGTGAGACCTGAGTAGTGCCACAGTCTTAAAATTATTTTTAAAAAGAGGCAGTTGAGCCAAGCAAAATAACTAGTTTCTCTAGCTTGATCAACTGTCTCAAATGATACAGGAAAAAAAAAGGCATCTTACCCCTTTGTAAAGATCTTTCAATTAAACAAGGAATGCCATGGTAAATAACAAATGTCAGTATGAATTTGTAGAGTCGTGTCCTGAAACACTGCTCAAAACAGATGAAAATCTACCTATTTATGATTGACATGTTGCTAAACAGTTTAAAAAATGTTTTTGTTTTTCATGGTGCCCTGATACATTTCAGAATTAACCACGTTCATTACAAGTGCTGTTAAGCACATGGTGCCAGTAAGGCCCGAGAGCGTTGCAGAGGGCAGGGGATGACAGGCAGGTTCCAGCTGTGTGCTGTGGATGGCCAGGGGGGTTTCGCCTGCAGGACACGAAGTTACGATTGATCACGGCAGAGAAATTTCTTGAGCTCCCTTACACTCATCAAATTAAAAAAAACCAACTTGACTATGTCTTATCTAGAAACACACAAAAGGAGAAAACAGAAAAAGGAAATGAATTTCAAGTAAAGTAAGTATTAATTTTTAGTGTGATTTAGTAAAGGGTTTAAATATATTCAGTATGTCTGGTGCCCCAAATGTACTCATCTGTATGATGATCTCCTTACATATTCATCTGTAGTGTCTCCATTTCCATTTTGCCCCCCTACTCACACCCACTGAGTTGGATCCTTGCAATGACACCAGAAGTTTCAGATGTCTTTTTTGGGTAAGAAACCACCTTTGAATGGGTCACCTGCCCTACCTTGAGCACAGCCCTCGCTCCTGACACGGGGCAGAGCAAAGCTCTCCATCAGCTCGGGTGGGAGGTGCTTTGGGATGGCGTGAGGGTGTTGGTGTGGACTCCTTCCATCCAGGGAGAAGCAGCTGGAGCTGGGCAGGAGCTTTATTTCCTCCTGTGTTCCAGGTCATTTATCTCCTTCTCCCTTTGTCTCTTTGATACCACAGCACTAGTCCAGGGGAAGAAGTTGGGATGAGAAATATCCCAACAGTGGGAGGACAGGCATGTGGCTGTGTGGTGGATGTGAGGCTGAGAAGAGAGAGTTTGGGATATACCAGAGGCAAATAGTTGGGAAATACTGATCAGTTGGGGTAGGTGGTGATTAGAAACATTGATGTTGATGGAAATTGATTTTGAGTCTTGTATTATCCAAGTTTTTTGGTTGGAAATAACTTCAGTGTAGCTATCTTAGTTTTAATTTTTTACTCCTAGTGTAATGCAATTGCAGAACAGGTCACTGCTGTAAATGCAGCACAATACACAAGCATGCTGCAGGTTTCAGTTTTTTGCTGCAAGTACTTAACCACAGCCTTTGGTCAACTGTTTTCGTTGAGTTCCTGTGTTTTGTGCGTGGCAGTTGGAAAGATGTTTAGTTATCAGTATTAGAGCTCACTATCTGAAAGTATTGGCTGTTGCATAAACCCATGTAACAGATGAAAGAACAAACTTACAGTTGCTGTAATGACAGTATTTTTTAATGCCAAAATCTCTAGATAGCTGCTTTTTTATTATTGGGACAAAGAATTTCTTGAAGTGGGATTGTAGACTACATAACAACAGTGAGAGAGATTTCTGAGGTTCAACAAGGAAACACTTCTGGTATCAAATAGAAATCTCTCCTTTTGAAGAAAACAGCTGAGGAAGAACATCACCCTAGCAGGGGACCAGAAGTGTGCTTGGAAGGAGTTGCCAAAAATTTGAGAAATATTCTCATTAAGTGGTGCAACCCCCCTAAGTTTAAACTGTTTTAATTTTTTTAACTGTTTTTTGTAGGCAGAGTTTTGTAATATTATAAACTTTTTTTTCTCCCCCTTTTTTTCTGCCCCCATCCCCACCTGTGTTTGCACCCTTCAGGACCTTCTGGATTTCACAATTTCTTCCTTATGTGGTAGGATCTGGGGGGGGAGCATTGAAGGCAATCTTTTCTGTACATCATTAAATCTTCTGCATTTGGACACTGATGGATAATGTTAGCCAGATATTTTATTACTGCATTATTTAATTACGTTGACCCGTTTCTAGTAGATTAATGTTTCCTGTAATTAGGCCTGCATTCAAAACTCCAGCCTTTAAAACTTTAAAAAATAAAATTCCAGTAAAAATAGCTGTATAGATAAGATTGTGGTACAGAATTAGTTTTCTTTCTAGATGTTTTTGTTTTTGTGTTGCTAAAGATCAAGAACTATTTTAAATCACAAGATTGAAAAAGTCAAGTTAAAAATAACCTTAAAACATAGAAAGCCTAGTGATGGAAAATATAAATATATAATTGTTAAAGGTAAAACTCAAACATAGAAAAGGCCAGTGTGGTTTTTTTTAACATCTTTGTGTTGATTTCCCTCATTTTTAGTTTTGCCTCGTGTCTTAGTTTGGAATCAGTTTGGGTAAGGGGCTGCTACTTTGTGAAACTGACAGTTGGATCCTGATAATTAGTGCAAATTTTAGGCTTCTGTACATTATGATGGATCCAAATGTCTTTACTAAAAATGAAAATATTAAAAATATATGACAAAAAATTTCTGGACTTTAATGTGTCATTGATTGTGTATTTTTTGTCTGTGCAGTTAGAATTGATGTCCAGTTTCATTTTGCTTTTTTAATCATTCTCAGATGCTCTTTTATTTTATTTTTTTTACTTTTTCCTGATATTAATATAGTATGTTGGTAAAGCTTATCATGAAACGAGTGCAGGCACAAGTGCTTCTTTCTTCCAAGCACTTTCAGAAACTGAGCTCTAATATATTTAACTGATTCAATCTCAGCATCAATTTAAAAGGCAGTATGCATGTATTGTAATTAGGTCTATTTGAATAATTTATGATGGTCCAAAGTTTAATTCCATTAAATGAACACAAGGATAATCCTGGAGTTGGTGCACAGACCTGCAAAAAGAATTTCTGTCTGTTGCTCCCAGGAGCTTTGGGAGTTACAGCGTTTTACAGGGTCAGTCTTGCCCAGGTAAGTGATAACGGTGCCGTAGGAGGGGTAACAGGGGTGGCAGCATTTGTCCCACAGCTTTCTGAAGTGTGTGGTCACACTCAACCTATTTAACCACAACTTGAAAATATCTTATTAAGACATTTAAACTTGATTAATTTTAAATCATTTTTACGCTATGGAAAATCACTGTTATCACTATTAGAAAGTTAAAAAATGAGCATACTCCAGAGAAATAATGCAATATTAAAAGTGAAGTCCATTCTAGTTCTTTAGGAAAGCATGTTTTAAGAAATGAAAATAAGGAAAAAAAAATGTCAAGGCTTTATAATTTTTCTTTTTTTTCTTTTTCCTGGGAAATGCCTATATCCAATGGCAATAAAAATCAATTAGGAAATAAAGACAATGAGAACATGCTTACCAAGCACCAAACTTTGAGATTTCTTGAAAAAAATTGGGCTTGCAATAAATTACTGAAAAATGTTCTTGTGCATTTTCCTTGGAGATTACAACAGTGCAACCTAAGCAGAATTTCATCCCAGACAGATTTTATGTGATTTGAAAATAAATGGCTTCTGATGTATTTGAAAAAGAATCAAGTTATGTACTTTACACTTCTTTTAATGTCAGTTAGTCATGGCAGAATAATGCTTTAGAATAACTGTGCTCTTTTAAGTATCACTGGAAAATAACCTTTTCAGTTAGCTGAGGAATTTATTCTGTCGTTAATATTTGCTCAAGGAAAAGCTGTGTGGTGAAAGCTAAGAAGCAGCAGTGAGCAGTGCTGCAGGAGCACACTGCGAGTGGTGTAGCATCACTCTTCTCAGAAGCAAAGCTGAATTTGTTGTTACACATCATTACCAAATACTATGTTTGGGGAAAATTTCCATGCATGTTTTAATTCTAAAATACCTCTTCAGGTATTCTGAGATAATGGCCAGCAGCGTGGAGTGGTTGTTTTTCAAAGTTGTATAATCAGCAGTGAAACCTGTTCATTTAACTCTCCCAGCTGCGCCCCACAGGTGGCCCGCAGGGATTTGGGGGATTCTGAGCCTTTATACCATTTCTGATTTAGAAATCCTAATTGTTGATCTCTACAGTGCCATTGGACCAGTGGAAAAAAAAATGCCAAGATCGGCTTAGGTGTGTTGTTTTATTTTGAACGTTCTTTTCACATCTGCTATTTACCACATCGAATACAGTAATGTAAATCTTAATCTTTCATTTAAAATCAGCTCATTCTTATGACTTAATCAGTTTGACTGCTGTGTTTTCAATTCCCTCTAGCTTGGTAATATCTTCTTGTAATTAGGTTGCTTAGAAATACGCATGCAGTTCCAGGTACACCGTACAGGAGCAGATAGATGAGTTAGGGCAATTTCGTCCTTTTTCTGTCATGATGCTTCTAGGCACGAAGCCCAGCACAAAGTTGGATATTTTCCTTGTTTTATCACATCTGCCTAATTTGCAGTCTTTTCTAACACCTAAACATCTCTCAGCATATTAACATTACAGATGTTGCCTCTCTTTTTCAGAGCTACATTTTCATTATTTTTCGCACTTCATTAATTTTGCTTTTTTAAAAAATGCAATTCATTTTTTTAAGCTACTTTTATTCATTCGTATCTCACGGAAGCTTTATGTCATGTTTCCCCTTTCCTGTTAATGCCATCTCTTCTGTGAGGTTTTGTTTAAACTTTTCTGCTTTCCTTTTAGAATGTTTATGATGATAGTAGATCGAGTTAGAGCCAAATCAATTTATTGCTGAATCTTCAAGGTAGCTCCTCTCCATGCCATCATTCACTCTGTTTCAGTCCATGAGCGCTCACATCCATACTAATCTTTTATTAGAACAAGGCACTCTATTAGTTGATTTTTCTTTTTAAATTACAGTCTAAATGTATTGCATCTTCTTTTTTTCCCCATATATCAATTAATTCTGCAGGTCTCTTTTCTAGAAGGATTTTATTCTGCCTAATGGCAATGCAGCTGTGTGCTGTCATCAGCCTGAGATCATTCTCTTTATAGTTGTTTAAGTATTTATCAGAAGTGGAAGTTATTTCTCCAGGTCAGTAATTACCTAGACCTACCTAGACTGGGCGCTAACATAGAGCAGATTTTCATGCTACCTTATCTGGACTCCTTTAAAGTATTTTTTCAATAAAAGCTATTTTTAAAATTAAGGGAAAAGAACTCACTGGCTTGAAAACTAATTATATATTGCTTGAACTCAGGTTTTGTTTGTTTTTTGTAAAAAGGAAAATTTTGTTAAAATACTATTTAGAAACAATTTCTTCTGCAGCTGTAAATTTTTGCACTAAGATGATGGGTATGTTTTTATGTTTTGTTGGTACAGAATCAAAGCTGTGCCCTCAATGATTTCAGTTGCAGTGCAGGGTGAATTTTTCTGTTCATAGTTATTTAATTATCTCTGTAATACAGGCTTTAAAAGGCAGTGCAAGTACGTCTTGTCAACGAACAGCGCTTTCCAACATCAATAAATTTTGTAAGATCATTATGTAAGCAAATGCTAACTAAAACCCTACAAAATGGTTGTGGTGGTGTAAGCAGCATAAGTGGCAGTTGTGATTTTGTTGTTCTAGATGCTGTGTGTGTGTTACAGAAATGCTTTCTCTTCCTCCATACTTTGGTACATGCCATAGCATGTAGGGTGGAGTTAAAGGTCCTACCACTGCTCTCCGTGAAGTTACCTTTGACTTTGATAAGAGCATCTGTGGTATTGGAAACAGGATAAAAACTTAGTGTTGTATTGAAACTGCAGAAAGCTCTCGTGCTTTGGTGTTTGCTTCTGGGCAGCCATTTGAGGAGAGGGTAAGTCAGAGTCTCTGACAAACCACAGAGCCGTCACAGAATCCCAGACTGGTTTGGGTTGGAAGGGACCTTAAAGCTCATCCAGTCCCAACCCCCCTGCCAGCAGCAGGGACACCTTCCACTAGACCAGGTTGCTCAAAGCCTCATCCAGCCTGGCCGAGAACACTTCCAGGGAGGAGCAGCCACAGCTTCTCTGGCCAACCTGTTCCAGTGTCTCACCACCCTCACAGAATTTCTTCCTAATATGTAATTTAAATCTCCCCTCTTCCGCTTTCAAGTCATCACCCCTTGTTCTGCCACTACCTGCCCTTGGCCAAAGTCCCTCCCCAGCCTTCCTGGAGCCCCTTCAGGTACTAGAAGGCCGCTGTGGTCACTTAAAGATCAGAGTTCTGTGAATCCTTATGTTCTTCATTATGTTTTTTTTTTTTTAATTTGAGATTTTTCTTGTGAATACTGAAGTAGAGGAACCAGTATTCTTAAAGGATAACAGTCTGTTCCTTTTTGAAGGCTAATTGTTTGCATGCTGAGTGCTAGTTGCTGCTGTTGCTAATCCAGAACAGTGTCTGTAAAGCCTGAGATGTGGGAGAGCTGCACTGTGGCAGCTGGTCAGAAATGGTACTGATGTTTGTTCATCTTTATGTGTCTTCATCCATCCCTTCAAATAATGTGAGTCTGATTTTGTGTTTCATACAGTTGGTGATACTAACTTCCTTTCTTTTTCTAGAAACACTGAGGAAAAATAGCTATGGCTTCTCTTCTGGATTTATTTAAAAAGAAAAACAAACACAAAATACTAAACATCTTAAATGTCAAGGAAAGCAATGTATATCTAAAATCACAGAAATTGGTAATAGTGGGACACATTAAATTATGTGAACAAGAGCAGTCCAGATGACCATCACCGTGGAATTATGTTAAGCAGTTGAGTTTCATGTCAAATCAGTCAGTTTACTGTGTGATGTATTTGATAATTCTCCTAAGTTAATTAGTTCCAAGCAGATATTTTATAGCAGTATGGCCTGGGTGTAAAATAATGCAGCTGCTTCATTTTCAAATGGGAGAGTCATCTTACGTAATTTCTCTACAGCTTTAAAAAATATCTTAATGTTATCTGGAATAAAACTAAGCTGGAAATTCTCTTAGCCATTTAGTCCAAGGTGATTACACCAATTTGAGAATGTCAACAATTACACAGTACTCATGTTTAATTAGTAAAAGGGAAGCACCTGTATTTTTAGAGGAAAAGACTCCAGGATTAGACTGTACAAATTCAAGTTGTAACAAAAGACAAAAATGAGCATATTATTCATCCTTGGGGAAAATCAGTCACTGGATGGGCTCTGTGCACAGGAAAAAAAGCAACAGATAGTTCTTTTTGCATATGGTCTCTCCATGCTTTTGTACCGATGCGTATCAGTAATGTTGTTTACAGCTCCTTTGTCAGTCCAACAGCAAAACAAAAAAATTAAGAACACTTCTGGTGGTTAGACAGAGCTCTAACGCTCTCACTTTAATATCTCAAATTTTACACTTGACATATCGTTCCAGACTGAAAATGTGACTTTTTATTTATTTTCTTTAAATCACTTTGTTTAAACCACCATCTGGTTGAGACATTAAAATAGGCAATATTGCTCTAAGAGTTTTCTTCAGACCTTTCTTTGGCTGTTAATTGCACATTTATAATTATGTTCTTACAAAAAGATAAAAGAGTTTTGAAAGATTATTCTTGGCAACAGACCTGAGGTGAAAACCTGCTGGTTTAATGCGTAAATTATAATGTGTGCAGTTGTGAAGAGTGGTTTTGTGAAATGCTCAAGTGAGCACAAGAATCTAAGAGAGCTGTCAAAGCGTTTGCACTCTTAAGGGACTAATGTTCATTGAAAAACAACTCATAATATGTTGTGCCCGAAGGCTAAATGAGTAGTTTAAGTTAAACACAATCACTGACTTTCTGGAAGACAGAGAAAGGAAACAATTGTTCCTCAAGCGAAGTTAGAGAAATGGAAAAACCAGCCTCACTTTGATGCCTGTTTAAAATCATTAATTTTCCTGTAAGTTAATGTAAATCAAGGATTAAACAGAAACTGTTACCATCTGACCCTTATAAACTAAACTTCTGTGTGGCTCATCTATTTGAAGTCAAATCTATCCATACATCTAAACAGGAAACTGAATGAAAACATTTTTTCGTTTCATTTCCTATATCCTGCAAACTTTTTGAAAAAACTATTTCCTTTTAAAATTTAGTCTGTGCACTTATAAATCATGTTCTTTTTCCTGTGCAGGGTTTTGTAAACGTACCACCAGTTGCTGTACAGAGTAGTGTAAGAGGGTTCTTCCTGAGCATTGCAGTTTGCCCATCTGTAAATGTTTCTAAAAGTACCTGTCTTTGCAGAATGGCTTTGGACTCTGTGAGGGATCCAAGCTCATGTGTGAGCTCCTGGGTAGCGTGGAAGTATCGCAACTGTGATGGGTTGGATTTTGTTACTGTAAGTGGCAAACGCTGGAGATCCAGGATTACAATTTCTGCCTGCAGTTCAGGGTATTTCTCTGTCTAGAATGACATTGATAGCCAGAACATACTTTGAACTCTACAGATGAAATTACTACATATTAGATGATTATTATTACTATTATTTATTTGCTGCAAGGATAAATGACAGCTCTGTTGCTCACCACTTAGGTTTGAGGATTGTTGACTGTTTAAAAAGGTGGTAAACATTGAACAGATATTGCTATCATCTTGCACTGGAGAGCCACCTAGCATGTGGGTTATAGGAGTAGGTTTATAATTGTCACTTGGTAATACACTTTTACCAAGAAATCTGACAAGAATTCTGTCTTAATATAGTGTCTACATGCTTCCCCACTTTTTTCCTGTAGTTTTCTTGAGTTAGTTAATAAGCATGTTGGAGGATCAGGGAGGAAAACGAGCCTCGGAACTCTGGAATTGGCAGTAGTCAAACATCCAGCATCGAAACAAGATGTAGCACATGTCAGAACTGTCACCTTATGCAAAAACGCCTTTTTCCTTGGTTTTGCAATTGATTAAATAATACTTGTCTTCACCTGCCTTTTCCTTGTCGTGTAAAATCAGTGTATCTTGGACTGGTCCGGTGGTAGAGGATAGCAAACTTACTCTGCTTAGCAGGATAGTTGGATCCAGTACTAGACCATGATCCCACTTCCACTGAAAGAAAAAAAGGTTCTTTTAGTGATTTCAAGTGTAGCAAGATAGAACTTAAATGAATTTGGCTCTGAACCAGATAATCCTCTTCTGTTGATGTTAAAACACTGGCCACAGCAGTGATTACAATGCAAGAATACAAAAGAGGTTTTTTTTATACTTTACTTTTTCTTTCAAGTTTCCAATCATAAAAATAAATATTAGAAAAGAAAAATTCTGCTTGGTTTGCTTTGCATGCTGGGAGGCATTAAGTATTTCGTTTTTTTTAGGGGAAATGTGTCACTTGCATTTAAGTCAGATAAAAATAAATGAAGATAAAACTAATTTAATTTTAGAATATAATTTTTTTATTTGTTGAACAACTGTTGTTTTAAAATGGATAGCCTGCTGAGAAAGAAACAAAGCCACTTCAGCAAAGCAGGAAATCAATAACCACAAGAAAGCCTAAAGAAAATTAATGCATACAGTGTGAGCAAGTGACACAGAAATTATTTTCTGGTGTAAGAATGGTAATGATAGAAGGCATATGGAGTGGATGAAAAGCATGATAGAAATATACATAGAAAAGATGTGTTCTCTGTTTCTATTTATAAATAGTGACCTCTGTGTTACAGTATTTAAACTTTGAAAGGTCTAGATGGTGGTTTTCTTCCTGATTTCCCCACCCCCTAGTCCTAGGTAAATATTTATGCTTGCAAAATTTAGTAGGCTGGCAGCCATGGAAACATATGTCTTTCATTTATCTCCAGGAAATCTGGTTACAAACACTCTTTTACTTGAATTCTTTTAATCTTTTTCAACAGCTTTTAACAAAAAAAAAATCTTTACTAAGGAACAGTGAATTGTGCATATGATGTATGATTGGGATTCTGTAAAGTCAGTGACAGGACTGAATTTGCCCATAGTAGGAACAGCACTGTACATACACAAACCAACACACATCTTACATTTTCTCTGTCTTCTCAAAGCCAAAACATCTCAAAACGTTGATTGTTCAAACTGAGGGCAGCAGAAATGGATGCTGGTAGGTTACCACATACCACGTAATTTTGGGGAGAGACACAAACCTTTCAGTCTGAAGTGAGATCTTTTTAAAAAACCAACAGCAAGTATGACTTATCTGATAAACTTTTGTATCTAATTTAGGAAATATTTTCTTTCAGGAAAACCTGGAACTTGTGAATAACTCACACCACTTTTCAGTGCCCTGAACTGATTTTGGTTTTTTCTGTAGTTCAGTGCTTCTGATTTTTCTCATCATATAAGACAGAGTTTAAATGATTTAAAAAATCACATTTACAAAATGACATGGTGTTTCTCTGTTAGTGGCAAACCAGTTTTAACTGTGGTGAGAGATGTTTGTGGGTGTAGCTATTCTCTCTGGGAGCTTTTGATAGAAAAGCAGACAAGCTTTTAGTCAGAAAAGTATTTCTTCAAGTCAGACATTAAAAAAAAAAAAGTAGTATTTGAAGCTAACTATGAGTTGAGAATAATTATTCTCACTTGGACTGGATATGTATCCGTTAGACCACCTGGGAGGGAAA
>NW_010318328.1:221774-228973 GCF_000700745.2 Antrostomus carolinensis | reverse complement strand
GAAAGAGAGTGATGCTGTAATCACGTAGGGGAGGGAGTGAGACCCGCTGCTCGCAGAGTGCAGTGGGGAGAGGTCCGGGAGGAATGAGATATCATGAATCCGGTGTCTTTATTAAATCCATGTTTTTGGTAGCCAGCTGAGTTACAGATTCTGGTTGTAACATACTCCTTCTCATGCAATCATCTCTGAGGTTGGCCAAATCCAGAATTGGAGTGCAGTGTGGTTTGTTTACACAACCATTTCAATCATCTACTGTTCTAAAGAGTTTTAATCAGGTAAAGTTTTTGTTTGTTTGTGTATGTGTGCACACAATATGGCAAGTTTCTAGCGTTACTGCAGGGTAAATCTTGCTTAACATAATTGATATTACTACTCTAGTTTTATATTGAGGCAACGGTGAGAAAACTCAATTGTAAATCTCTTGTATATCAAGATACTCGTCTCCTGCTTCTGCTCCCTTCGCTGACCCGTGATGCTGTTCATAGCAGTGACAGTCCTGATGCTTCAAGAAAACACTTTTTTCAAGAGCCATGTGGCAGTATTGAGATAAATGGTACCAATGGACCAAGGTTTCCCCTCAGATGCAAATTAAATTTATTAGCATATCATTTTAATCAGAGTTTGGGCAAATTCAAAATTACCCTGGAGGGCAGGATCCCTGATTTCTTTTGGAGAGTTTTTAACTTCAAGAAGTGTTTGTTAGGCTTTAAGCTCTGTTCCTAAGAGTGTTACTAAAGTCAGAATCTCTGCAGTTAGGAGACTTTGAAGTGGTGCCTACCAGCCATCAGTGGTTCTCAAATACCTTGCTATTCTTACAAAAGCTGCCCTTTTTTTTCCATGTTGTTGAGGCATGTACTCCATAATAATAATATTACGAACTTTTCTGTCTATAAAAAAATAATTACAGGTACTTTCTTTAAATTAATTCAGTCACATGAAATTTTTAAAAGTTGAGTACATTTCTTCTCTTTAAGAGGTGTTTTTTTTTAAAATGTATTTATTTTAGTGTTGCATGCTTGAACATCCCTAGTACAAGCAGAGGCAGTGCTATGTACCTTGGTGATAGTTTTTATGTCGCTTCCAGGAGAAGTGATGGGAATATTTGTTGGACAAGCTGCAGAATTTACTGTTTAGCATTTATCTTCATACAAAAGATTATTTTTTTCTAAAAGAAAGCTTCTGAAAAAGTAGGAAAAAAAATTGGTTTGTTTGCTTTTGTACGTTTATAGTTAAAATTAATGCTTTCCCATGTTCTGGTAACAAAGCCATGTCCTTGGCTTGTTGGCTGGAGATGGCCCTGCCGTGTCCAGCAGCACAGTCCCTCGTGTGCCACCCACCGTGGGTCAGGATCAGGACAGGGAGGTGACATTGCCACAGCGGTGCCGCCAGCTCTGCCAGCGGGCCCAGCTGTGCCCAGCGGGCCGGAACCGGCTGGAACCAGCTGGAACCGGCCGCGTCCGGCCCGGGCAGCCCCTGCCCTCTCCTCACAGAGGCCCCTGCAGTCCCCGCTGCTCCCAGAGCCTGGACGCGTAGGCCCAACACACAGAGAAAGGCCTCAGGAGCGTTATCTTTGGATTTACTGACAAAAAAAATGTTCAGATGTTATTTGTTCAGCCTGCAACTTCATGAATGTGGAGAAAATTCCAGTTTAGCTGCTCTTCAGAGTAGGGGGAAGAGGTGAGAAAATACCCTGTGACTCAAAAGAAGCTTGACAGTACCAGCAATGAAAGTTGCTATTTTTTTTTTTTAGGTAGGAAAAATGTCATTGATTATTAGAAAAAAAATTAAGAATACAGTGGATAATCCATCCCTTAAGGCCTTTAAAATGAAAACTAGATGACTCTCCCAAAGCTGTGCTGCTGTCTTGAAAGTATGAGTCCAAATCAGATTGTATGCTCAGGAAGGAGCAGCTTTTTTAAGCTTACAGGAGAGGAGTCCTTTTAAAGTCTCTAAAATCCAGAATCACGGCTAGGATTTGGTGTAAGATCAGAGGCTGGACTTACACTGATACCGATCCTTGATGCACAGAGCTATCTGCCATAATGTGGTCTGAAGACATGTCAGGGAGCAGGAGGAGGGGTAGCCAGGCACAGAGACCATCCCCACGAGTTCGTACTGTAGCAGACATTGCTCTTCAGCTGTGTGCAGGTGTTTGTGGGTTTGGTAGTTTCCCCTTGGAGTCCTCACTAGATGCCTGTATTTCCAGAAGCTGTGAGCAGTTTAACCTTGAACAGATGAAATGTCATTTAGTGTCCTCAGACACAGGAAGGACAACGGTCTCCAGTGTGGGGTTGGTTCTGATCATCCTGATCAGTGATTTCCCCTTGTGCCTTTAGAGTTTTACTGACTGGTAGGGCTAGTATAAGTAGGGCTGTTTAAATGTACAGTCCCATTCACATTATCATCTTATCATAACAGGGAAATTCTTAAAGACTAATTTAATGTGAATTTTGAAAAGTATGCTTCTGCCCTTTTTATATTTTCATGGTCTTAAAGGTTTTGTGTTTTGTTGGTTAAAAAGACTTCGGTACATTTGCAGTAGAAATAATAACCTGATCTATCTCAGTAGCTAACAGATTAAATACAGTCACAAAATCTGGAAAGATAAAGGTCAAGCAGTGTAGGTACTTACTTACACTGCCTGTTTAATTTCATACTGTTCCAGGACCACCAGGTAACTAAAGGGTATTTTCCATGTTTTGAAAGTTAACCCTCAGACATTTACTTCTGGATACAATAGAGGCTCCTTTTGATTGCCATGAACAATTCTTCCTTTCAACGTGGAAATAGGTGCAAAGGGTGGTACAGAGGACTGTTTCTATATTCTTTCATTTATTATTCTTTGAAAGATTAATTTTTCTTTTCTAACGTTGAAGAATCTTTGCAAAATGGTGAAAACATTGAAACTTGTAATACAAACATCAAAAGCAGTTAAAGCAAGTGTCGTTTCCCATTGCATCAAAGTTGAATTGCTATGAAAATAATGTACCGCCACACTGCATACCAGTGTGATGCAATTAGCTATCATCTCATGTGGGTTTTGTGATACTCGGTGCTGTAAATATGTCAAGTGCTTGCTATTAGGTTTCTGCCCATAGATAACAGGCTTAAACAGTCACATTTTTTACAAGTTTCATTGAATTGAATCATGCTGAGATACAGATCAGTGGAAAACAGCAGTATTTCAAAAACCTTTCTTTGTAATAATGTTCCCCTAAATTGGCATTGAATTCAGATACAGGTCAAAAGTAAAACTTGTAAAGACCTAATATAATTCAGAAACATATGACATACCATGAGTATTTGTATTAGATGGTGATTCCTTGCTTGGAAAGTATCCATGCAAATATTTGTAGAAGTATGTATGTGGAAACTATAAAACAGTGCTTGAAAAAAATGGTGCTCAATTAACTCAGATGAAAGCAGATTTGCAGCTCCTCAGTGTAATGGCGTGTCTTTGCACTAGGTTGGACTGTACTCTGCAATGTATGTGATGTTCAGCTGCATTAATGAAAATGAGTTCCTTCCTGCCCTTTCTCATTCAATTTTCAGTTCAGTACTTTTTTTTTGGTCATTGGGGCAAATCCTGAAGATTTTATACAGATAGTTTTCTCATTCAAGTATTTTCTTGATAGGTGAGACTGAGACTGTTCATTGTCTCACCATGAGATTCCTTTTCCCAAGAGATATTCCATGGCTCAGTCCCACAGTCCTGGTTTTAGGTCCTGTGTCTGCAAGGAGTGGTGGCCAGGCTGAGCGATATCCCCCAGCCCAGGGCAGAGCCCGCCAACAACCCCAAACCGAGCTGTCAGGTAACAGAGACCTGTGTGGTTGTCCACATGCTGGATTTGAGACTTACAGAACGAGAATTACTGACACTTTCTGTGGCTCTTTGAGGAAGGCAAGCCATTCGGGGCTTGCCCATGCCAACATCTGCTGTCGGCTGTTGGGAGTGGAGCTGTGTTTGTTCCCATGCTGACCCTAGTGCCTCTCTTAGCATCAATTTACACCAGTGCTGAGCTTTCACGTACAGGTGGAATATTTCTAAAAACTTTTTAGTGGGTTTCTTCTACATACTGAATAGCCAGATATTTTAAGAAATTAAAAAATAGCCAGAATGGGAATTGCAGAATAGCATTGCCTGTGATCTCCAGTGGCTCACAGCTTTCACCGCATCAAAAATCCGAGTAGAACTATCTGAGCAGCTGAGCTGAGGTTTGCAAGGCTGGTTATATACTTGGCAGTATCTCTGACACTTTCACATTTGGTTTAGCTGGACATCTTCGGTGAGCATTGTTTAGACAACAAATCTGTAATTTAAATTTGTGGTTCTGGGTATGTAGTTAGTGGCATGATTCCAGCACCGACAGGCTCCCTCCCGATAGCTTTAATCCAGGTGGAGTGGGTTACAACAGTAGTAAAGACACAACAGCAGGAACTTTGTCCCACTGGGTGTGATCTCTAGTTGCTAAGTGAACTGTATTTTATCCGTGCCACTGCATCTGCACTGCTACAGTTACTAATTTAACGTAGGTATATTAAATTGGTGTGTGCATACGTACATGTGCTGTAGTCACGCTTTCAATTTCATTACTGTCACACCCTTAAATTGAGCTGGTGCAGTTACATAGGTAGACCTTTCATCTTGTCTGCAGCTGTGAATCACTGCAATTCTGAAATTTGGTGATTTATTCCCCTTTTTCCTGTGACAAGTGTTATTTGACAGGAAAAAATTAACAGAATGCTGAGGCACTTTTATATCTGCAGGCACAGGCATAAGTAATTCAGAAAGAGCTATTTAAAGTTTTAAATCTCAATGAACCGAAAATCCTTTTTTGGTTTGAAACTTATTTTGAAATGCCTGACTTCAGAAATAAGCAGTTAAACTTTCTTAAGTAAGAACCAATCACTTGTTCTCTATTTGCAAACTGACTATAGTAACATTTGAATACTAGGAATTCAGGTAATTTTTCTGACTATAGACCCAAACTCAACTTTTAAATAACTAACCTAAGCAGTAAATAACCAAAAGGTCCTGTAGAACTTGGTGGTGATAAATCTGTAAGATGTGTCTATGAATAGGATAGTTTTATAAAGAATATTATCTGGTATTGGCTCATTCACAATCTTAGGTTTTTAAGATAGTACTTTGTCAGGGGTTTTTAATATACCTGTTAAAGAAACTTCTAGAAAGCTCATTTAAATTCTGTATTAACTTTTTGCACAGTTAAAAGCAAGTAGTTCTGAATTTATGATTTTTTTTTTTAAGTGAGGTAGACTGCATTGAGATACATTGAGACAATGATGGTTTGCAAAAAATAAATTTTACTATAAATTAGATACTTTTATACTTCTCTATAGTGCTTCAGTATTTTTCCAGATAGCTTTATTGAGGAGGTTTTAATGAATCAGATGCACATTCATTTTTTTAAAAATAAAATAAGTCTTTTTTTTAATTGTATTGTAGTGTCTGAGGACCTCTTTATGCAGAGTACACAGAGGAATGTCCACCCTGTCTCATACAATAGCTAGAATAAGAGCCACAGATAACTCCTGGTGATAACTCTTAATCACAGTTACTGCAGAAGGAGACTTCTGCTTCTGTACTTCTCATAATTCTTAGTGCACGTTCATCTTTATTATTTTTTTTAGAAGCTTCTAAATTTACGTATCAACTAATCAAGAGAATCTCAGCTTTCAGTTGTGAAACTGGGAAAAAAAACAACACAACTCTCTTCAGTCTCTCCTGGCCCTTTCTGGAGAAGAAAAGCTTAGGAGTTTGATTTTTTTTGAAACTTTAAGATTGTACATTAAAAACAAAATTAAAATGTGCAAAATGGAACTTTAAAAACATTAGAATTTTATTTATTCTCAGGCTTTTCAGGGTCATGATTTGTGAACACTTGGGATTAGAAGTACTATAACTAGGTCAAGTAAATGAAGTATAAAATAGCTTCCCAGTTATACTTTGTCAGGTGAGTAGTCAACCCTTAAATTGTCTGTTCCATCACCTTTCTTTCTTTGACAAAGAAAAAATTTAATGAAACTTTATCAAGATGTCAACACTGGTATTAATAATCAGAGATATACTTGGACTCAGTTGTGGAAAATGTGGGAACGAACAATTTGCTGTGGGCTGAAGCAGGGAGAATAAAGCACCGTGCATGGCACCTCCTCTCCCCGGGCAGGCGGCTTTCTGGGGCTTGCCAGGGGAGCCAGCGCTCCCAGGAGGTACCAGGCATAGCTGACATCTAGAAAATAAATATCCAGGTGTCACCTAGGGAGTTAGAATAGAGGATTTCTCTGCTCCCCAGAATGTCTTCAGGTGGCCTCTTGGAATCATGCTTCCAGCTCCCCCATGTCACTGCTGACTGTGCTGGTAGAAGCCGAATGGAGGGGACATCACTGGTGCTAAAGCGCTTGGACTGTCACTAACTTGTGATTTTTGGGAAGAACAGGATGATAATGTGCTCATTGCCATTCTTAATAGTAAAGTTAATAAAGATGTGATATTGCACTTTAGTCCCAGCTCTGAACGATTCAGTAGTATTGGGAAGGGACTTTTCTAAGGGCAGTTAATGACAGAACAAGGGGAAATGGCTCTAAACTGGAAGAGGGGAGGTTTAGATTAGATATTAGGAAGAAATTCTTTGGTGTGAGGGTGGTCAGACACTGGAACAGGTTGCCCAGAGAAGCCGTGGCTGCTCCTCCCTGGAAGTGTTGAAGGCCAGGCTGGATGAGGCTTTGAACAACCTGATCTAGTGGAAGGTGTCCCTGCTGCTGGCAGGGGGGTTGGGACTGGATGAGCTTTAAGGTCCCTCCCAACCCAAACCAGTCTGGGATTCTATTAAGGAGTCTTTTTTTTTAAACAGTAACACCAGTTGGTAATGACAGAAAAAGGTTCAAATTTCTGATGCTGTAGAAACAAACTTCCACTGATGTTTTCACTGAGGCTGAAGTTGAGGACCTTATGAAATAGGACTGAAACACCCTGGAGAATTGAGTGGGAAGATTTTGTTTTGGAGCATCAGAGCTTTTCTCCACAATTCCCTTCTGTCTGCTGAAGTGAGAAGGGAGCGCACTGAGCCCGTGGAAGATGAGCTGTGGCTCTCCTCCTGCCGGCATGGGCACTCTTTTATGAGAGTTGCTATAGGGACCAGGTTCTAGTTATCAGCTCAACCAACTTCATGTATGATTAA
>NW_010318328.1:213988-221734 GCF_000700745.2 Antrostomus carolinensis | reverse complement strand
CTCTTGTTGCCTTTGATGTGGCTGGTGATCCAATGTCCTGCAATGGTTAGACAAGTGATCAGCTTGCCAGCGCTGAGAGGAGACAGAATCAGGTTGCTGCGAGGTCAGAGTTTGCTTCTCTTCTTAAACACTGAAAGGTCAAGTAGAGTTTAACTACCATTGGCATCTTTGAAATGTTGTAATAAATGCCAAAGCAAGGTGATTATTTTAAGTCCATGCAACAACTAAAAATCTTAGGGTAATAAAAGGAAATAATTTTAACTCAAATTATCAAGATGTTACGTTTATTGGTAAAGACTTCAAAGAGTACATTTCACAACCACTTGGAGCTATTTCATGATCTTTGAGGAGAGCAAAATTTTAATTTGTGGTTCCTGTTCCAAAAAGCAACTAAGGAAAACTAGGAAAGCAACTAGGAAAGCAAGTAAGATTGTGGGGGGTTTTGGTTGATGGTTGGTTTTGTTTTGGTTTGTTTTTTTCTGCTTCTGAGTACTTGCGCCACTTACTGCCACTATTACCAGAGCAGTTTGCACAGCATGTCATATAGTACTTCTATATTTCTCCTTTAAGCCTAATAAAATATGTTGCTATTGAAGAAATCTGTGATACATATGAGAGCTTCCTAAATCACAAGTCTAGCATGTTTTTATACCAAATAGCTCAAGCCTCATGGAATCAATAATTAATTTATTAACTGAGTATCTTTTGAAAAAAAAACAAAATCAGCAGTCCTTGCTAGACTGTCTGCTGCCAATTCATAAATAGTTGATGACAAAAATGAAAAGTGTAGAAGTAAAATTCAAATCTTAACGATCAAAGTATCGGGTACCTCATCTATCACAACTTGGAATAAATATATCACAGAATGTGTCATATCTCATTGACACTGCAAGACATAATGCTTTCCCTTGTTATCTAGCTAACTGCCAAGGCTACAAAGTTTATAGGCTGCTAAGATAATGTGCTAGTGGTAATCCACTTCAGTTGCAGAAATATGAAGTACTGTTGAAATATATTTCTACTTGGTTTATTCTTTGCTCTCAAGAGGACAGGATACTATTTCACTTCCTCTAAAGAAGCCCAGAGAATTAAAAGCAAAACATCAGGATAAATTATGCTAAATGGTGGACTAGACCCCAGAGGAAATCATGCTTCTGTGGTCCAGCATTCCTCCATTTATCTTACAAATGTTACATCTAATGTTAATTTTGTAAAAGGAAAGCATTCAAAGATTCATCTGATCCTTTTAATAACGGTTTTAGTGTTATAGTGAGATTTGTCAGACTCATACCATCATAACTTACTTTTCTAGTTTTGACAGACCATTCATACAGAAAATATTTCGGGCTACTAATACATAACATTTTGTTTCACAAAACACAAAATAATCTAGTAATTAAACTCCAAAACTTAACAAATAATTGCCAGCAAGCAATTACCATTCAATTAAAGAGTAATTACATGGTTATTTGTGCCCTGTAAAATAAAGCATTACTGAAATCAGTAACGCAATCAATATTTTAGCAGAAACAGGATGCTGCAGTGATGGACCTTTCAACCTGTGCTGATTAAATTGTCATCCAAATAACAGTTTCCTAGTTAAATCACCACATGTTTATTTGTCTTGATTAATATGCAAATTCTCTTCTGATTCCAGTAAATCTCCTATATTTAAAAGCGCAAAAGTAGAGTGCTATCCTACATCAGCAGTGATGTGCTGTGTGTTTCCACTGATTAATTACATTTTACAGAATGGTGATGAATTTGTGGATTTTATGAAATATAGTTGTCTATAATGAGTGTAAAATAGAGTTATAAAAGATGGAGCTGATCAGTAATTTTAACAAAATCACAAAAATAGCCTTGTTCTATGTTTTTATTCAAATTAAATATCCTTGGGATATCTGGGGAATATTAAAACTTTGAGAGGAAAAACAAGGAAGTTAGCTCTCAACAGGAGTAGAAAATAAAGGAAAATCAGACATTAATGAATGATTTCTCAACATTTTACTATATAAACTGTCAAATATACTGATGAAAATGTAATTTAGTTTCTGACAAATTTAATTTCAAACAAAATAACAGGAGTGAAACTCCAGTGTCCCTTCTCCTCTCTCTCCGAAAATCCAAATAATAAATACATTTTCTCTTCATAAAATCTTTTAAAACAGTTTGTTTAATTTTTAAAATGTTTTTCTTGGATTGCTATCAACATATGGAGTTTTATGGAAAAGATTTGTTAGCATTTGAGCTCGAGAACAGAATGTTTTGTAGTTTTGTTAATTGAGCTCTTCTACTGAAGAAAGCTGCTAATTTTAACTGTTCTGTAATTTTTTTTGGGAGACAGTAAGTGCCAAGTAAGCACTTAGACATGCACGTGCCTGAGCACAGACTTCTGTAAATCAAAAGAGCAACAATTCTTTCTTGTTTAAAACCCCCACGTACCAGCCTCATAGTGTCTGTTAGACAATATCCCTGTGCAGGTGATTTTAACAGAGAGTGCATGTGTGCATCTAACTTCTGTGAAACTCAAATACTCTCCTTTTGGGTTTACTTTATTACAGCTGGGTGAGTCTGGGCTTTACTACATAGCCATCATAGTATGATAAACAACCTAAAACATAAAAAAGAAAAATGGAAAAAGTACTGAATAAAATGAAATACAAAATGGACAAAGGCGAAGGTAAAAAGAGGGGGGAATAGTTTTATAGAGATAAAATAATAAACCAAAAAAATGATTTTGTGCTACTTTGATGTACAGTAAAACAAAATAACACTAGCAGGCTGTGAAAAATGAACAGGTTAATGGTACCTCAGTGTAGTGTTGCTGGGAGTTGTCTTCATTTAAACGCAGAGTTTGTCTTGCGTTGATGGAGGGCTTTGCCACTGTAAGTTGATGGAGTGAAGTTTAACTTGGGTTTCTTTGTGAGCTAGAAGTCGTTTTGGAAACGCTTTCCATTCAAACCTCATTCATTGCTGCAGCTTAGTTATTTTATACAATGTTTCACTATGTCTTGTCAAAAGCTCTATTATTCAACAGGGTAAAATTTGTTTCGACCAGACAGAGCAATACTTTTCCAAACATGAGGAGGTTGTGTTTTTATTAGCTGGCTTGGGGAAGCGTTGATTCAAGTGATTTTTTTTGTCTGTAAATCTCTGTCTGTATTATGATGGCAGCTGTGTAGGGCGATTTCATGTACACATATTGATGTAAGGGATAAATATGGTAGTTAAAAACAATAGTTAAATTTAACAGATCTGTAAATAGACCTTTAACATTTTGGATTAAAAACTGCAATTGTAATTTGTAAGCTGGTCAAGGGCGATGAGATTTTTTGGCAGGCTGGGCTAACATTCTTGGTTTAACCTATCTGTAATAATTAAAAACACCAGTCAAGCTGTAAAGATAAGTAATCAGTTTTGGAAAAGCTCAATGTCAAATTATTATTGCCTCTTCAGAAGTAGGCAGTTCCCTGCCATGAGTCAGAAGGCAAGGTGTAAGATTATGCTGCATTCAAGGTTTCAACTTCACCTCTTGGGCAGTACCACTTTTATTTTCTGTGGTGCAGGTGTGTGGCATAGACTTTGAAGCAGTTACTGCTGTGACCGCTCTCCACTAGCCACCTGTAAGGCCATGGAAGCCCTGGATAATGGAAAAGCTTGGCTACTGTATGGGCAGTAGAGGTACATGTAGATGTGCCTTCTGTGAGAAGCCTGGTCAGCCCTGAGCTGGTTCGTAGCGGCAGCTGACAGCAGCGTGGCTGTATTTGTCCAGCACAGGGTCTGAGCTGATAAAATTCTGGTGCACCCCTTCTGAATAGCTCTGGTGTCCCTACAGCCATTGCATTGTTAACCCACAACCCCTATAAACCACGGCTTGTGAGTGGAGAAATACATCTAGTTGCATTTTCAAGACTTTACACATGAATTACTTTACACGTGCATGTGAATTTCTTGAGCTCCATTTTACAGACAGTAGTACTAAAAAGAATATATTAATTAGTGAAGTAGTGGTGCACAAGGGCTAGCAATATGGATTGCTTTCTTTCTGGTCTCGTGGTGCAGATTAATAAAAAAAAATCTTAGCTTTCTAGTCATTTATGTGACTTTGAGCTAATGGTTGTGTTGTTTGGCAGTTTACTGTTAGTTCATTTGAAACCTGTACAATTCCTGTATGTTTAATCAACTTATTTTTTCCTAGGCAAGAATTTCTAGTGTCTTTTTTGTGTGTCATTGATGGTTCATATATTTTATACAGGTCAATACCATGCGTAGTTAAGCAAATATTTCAAAAAGAAAATGCATTTTCATTTATCCTCTTATTTCATCAGCTCGCGACCAGGAAGACCCCCCAAGCGTTCCCTAGGAGTTGCGATACAAGAAAACGCACGGCTTCTGCCCCATGGAGTTCCAGGCCTCTTATCACCAGGACTTATCTCTCCAACAGGTAATAAAATCCATCAGATGATCAGCCTCATCTCTTCATACTGCACAGCAGTTAAAATAAACTAATATTGATCTAACTGCCTTGTCCTTCAGGGCTTTTTCAAGCTTTACCAGAGGTTACATTATTGGATTTTTTGAGTGTTCATGAAAACTCTGTTTTGTTGCTGCAGTGACTGAAATCTAATGGATTTGTAATTTAGTTCTTTATTAATTGTAATTTCCTTACAGGAAATTCCATTAAATGTGTTATTTTAGTAAAAGAAAAAAAAAAAAAAAGCTGAGAAAATGAACTATTGTCTCAGAGAACCCTGTAGCATGCATTTCTTCCTTTCAAATGCATGTGTATTTTAGTTCTCGTGGGATACGAGCAGCGTGGCTAATGCGTCTTGTATTGTATTGTAACATCACTAATGTATGCTGGGAAGATAGAGAAATGCTTGTACGAATTATAGAAGGAACACTTGAAAAGCAGATAAGGCCACATTGCCACAGTGGATTGTACTTTTAATAATCTGCATTTGTTACCGTAATATGAAAAAACTAGCATGAAAATATGTGAAATTATAAACAAGCCCTAAACCTAATTTAATGCATAGTATTTTATTTCACTTCATTAATTTATTAATAGAGTTTAAATTAAATCTTGTGCTATCCTGATGAGTGTTTTAATTTTTTATTAATTGCTGTGTGCTGAAGGTAAGTTTATTTTGGTAATAAAGTTATATTAACAGACTGTATTCATAAAAGTAATTGTTTAAATATTCAACAGCCTTAGCAGTTGTAGGATTACCCTCAAAGTCCAGTGTAAATATATTGTATCTTCGTAATTAACAAACTTAGTGAAGTGTTTAGCTGAATATAAAGTCATAGAACATCTAACAGGAAAAGCAGAATTAAATGACTGGTAGGAGTCTAGTCACTTCTGACTTGATCTTGCAGATAACTCTGCTTGCAGAACCTATTGCACTGCAGCTGCGTGCCTCAGCGGGTCTCCGTGTTCAGGGGAGTAACAAACCTGAGATGTTTAATTTCTTCTACAGCTCCAGGTGTCATGAGGGCTTCATGTTGAACCAATAACCTTTATCGCTGTGGAAGTGGAAATTAATGTTCTTAAGCAACAGTCATCTTAACTGAAGTAGTTAGTAAATTATGAAAGCATTTTGCTAGAGCCAGGCGCCACAGTTGAGCTGGTGCAACTTCATGTGCTGTTCATACATGTGGCTGGGATCAAGCACTGTGTTTTCACTCATATGAGCAGTTCATCAGTGAGGGGCTGTCATGTTCTCAGCTCAGGAACTTCATGGATTTGATATTGTTTATGTTATTACCAATAGCCAGGAAAGCACAGAACCACCTTGCAGTAATAATATCATCATAAATCCAGAATATTCCATATTATTTTACCATTCTGTGTGTGTTTGCAAATAGAATCATAGAATCATAGAATGGTTTGGGTGGGGAGGGACCTTAAAGATCATCTAGTTCCAACCCCCCTGCCAGCAGCAGGGACACCTTCCACTAGACCAGGTTGCTCAAAGCCTCATCCAGCCTGGCCTTCAACACTTCCAGGGAGGGGGCATCCAAATAGGGTATGAAATTATGCAGACTACCATATTGCTTTAAGTTGGAAATACTTGAGGATGCAGTGTGCTGAGTATGCACAGTAAAATTGTATCATAGACACATTCTGTGACTCACAGATATTTTGAGTATCACAGAGTCTGAGTAAAAAAAAAAAAAAAATTAAGTTGGATGTCTAGACTGTTGTAAGTTGTTTGGAGTCTAAAGTGATGACCGGGATACATCCCACGTTGTTTAACGCGCAGTGGGCTGCATGAGAAGATTGGCCCTGGGGCGCTGTCTCTCAGCTGAGGCCCAGGGTGGCCGCTGTTCTGACCTTGGGAGCCACCTATGAAAACCTCTGCATGACCAAGCACCACAAGTCCCAGACAATGTGCCTCAAGGAGCTGAAAGGTAGTTTTGGGAGCAGCTTGTCAGTGGGAGAAAACGCACATTCCCAGAGCATCACAGCATCACTGGAAACCCTGGATGAGACAAGTCCTCACAGAGGAAGCAGCCCTGCTGCCACCAGCCCGCAGCAGAGCAGCTCCATGCTGTAGTCTTGGCACTCAGGAGTCGGAGCTCCTAAAGTGTTGGAGTTGTTTTATGTTCTTCATAAAGAAGGGGCAGTGTAAAATTTGGAGGAATTGCTGAGTGAGGAAAGGTGCCAAAAGATCCTCTTGTAAACTCAATGGGGATTTGAGCTGTTGTAAACTTGATGGGAGTAGATGGGATATGAAACCTCCATTAGCTTTATTTATACCTATTTACACTTAATTAGTGACTGCTTTCCTCCTTTCCTCTGGTTGCCTTCAACACTTCTGCAGTTGGATTCTTTCCTTTTGGCTGAACTAAGAACAAAATGCATTTTAACACTTCTCACACAATAGAGATTTTTCTAGCAGATTTCCAAGCAGTGGCAATAAAAGTTGCAAGGATATTAACCTGTTGTCTACTGACCAAGTTTTAATTTGGTTATTTATGGTCTCACGTGCATATAATTTGCTCTGGTTCTGACAGCTTTGGCCCACAGAATTTGTATTTAAAACTGAACGTGTTTCCTGCCCCTGGCTGCCCCCTGCTCGGTGACTGGTCGGCTTGGCGGAGGTTTTCTGCTTGGAGCGCTCTCTGCTCCCAGGCTGTGGTTCAGATGGCTGTGGGAGGGGAGCAGGACCAGGGCTGGGACAGGGGCTGAGGGTTTGCAGCATGGCAGGGCTGGATCCATCCCTTCCAGTGGAGCGGATGCTGATATGGGGGCAAGATCAACTCTACATCTCGGCAACTTTTTTGGTTACCTGCTTCCTCTAACTGCAGTGTAATTGCCTGAAGTGTTTATTTTGGATAGCATCTTGTCTACTCCTTGATAGTCCCTGTGTCTGATCTTGTCCATTCTTCCTATGACACAGGTATGCAGACAGTTATGTTCACCTGCCTTCATTGTTCTTATTTAAAAAAATAATAATATCACACTCTTCTTACGTGGCTGCCTCATTTTCTAATGTGTTCAACTTAGCATCTGAGTTTTCTTCAGATAAGGTAATTTTAGTAATAGACTCCACATCAGCAAATGCACATGATACATCCATCCATTGCAATTTTTTACCTCCTTTTTGTTCTTCTGTCAAGCTGAAGTGAAGGCATTTGTGCCCAAGCTTGGTGTGGGTTAGATGGGCAGGTCTCAAGAAGGTGCTGTTCTGGCTGCAGAGCTCACAGACCTGTCTGTAGCTGGTATTACAGAGT